>NW_020185337.1:385215-431650 GCF_003031525.2 Neophocaena asiaeorientalis asiaeorientalis | reverse complement strand
TACAAAGCTACAGTAATCAAGACAGTATGGTACTGGCACAAAAACAGAAATATATATCAATGGAACAGGATAGAAAGCCCAGAGGTAAACCCACGCACATATGGTCACCTTATCTTTGATAAAGGAGGCAAGAATATACAGTGGAGAAAAGACAGCCTCTTCAATAAGTGGTGCTGGGGAAACTGGACAGGTACATGTAAAAGTATGAGATTAGAACACTCCCTAACACCATAAACAAAATAAACTCATAATGGATTAACGACCTAAATATAAGGCCAGACACTATCAAACTCTAAGAGGAAAACATAGCCAGAACACTCTATGACATAAGTCACAGCAAGATCCTTTTTGACCCACCTCCTAGAGAAATGGAAATAAAACCAAATATAAACAAATTGGACCTAATGAAACTTAAAAGCTTTTGCACAATCATGGAAACCATAAACAAGACCAAAAGACAACCCTCAGAAAGGGAGAAAATATTTGCAAATGAAGCAACTGACAAAGGATTAATCTCCAAAATTTACAAGCAGCTCATACAGCTCCATATCAAAAAAAAAAAAAAACCCAATCCAAAAATGGGCAGAAGACCTAAATAGACATTTCTCCAAATAAGATACACAGACTACCAACAAACACATGAAAGAATGCTCAACATCATTAATCATTAGAGAAATGCAAAAGAAAACTACAATGAGATATCATCTCACACCAGTCAGAGTGGCCATCATCAAAAAATTTATAAAGAGCAAATGCTGGAGTGGGTGTGGAGAAAAGGGAACCCTCTTGCACTGCTGGTGGGAATGTAAATTAATACAGTCACTATGGAGAACAGTATGGAGGTTCCTTAAAAAACTAAAAATGGAACTACCACACGACTGAGCAATCCCACTCTTGGACATATACCCTGAGAAAACCATAATTCAAAAAGAGTCATGTACCAAAATGTTCATTGCAGCTGTATTTACCATAGCTAGGACATGGAAGCCACCTAAGTGTCCATCAACAGATGAATGGATAAAGAAGATGTGGCACATATATACAAGGGAATATTCCTCAGCCATAAAAAGAAACAAAATTGAGTTATTTGTAGTGAGGTGGATGGACCTAGAGTCTGTCATACAGAGTGAAGTAAGCCAGAAAGAGAAAGACAAATACTGTATGCTAACACATATATATGGAATCTAAGAAAAAAAAAAGTCATGAAGAACCTAGGGACAAGATGGGAATAAATACACAGACCTACTAGAGAATGGACTTGAGGATATGGGGAAGGGGAAGAGTAAGCTATGATAAAGTGAGAGAATGGCATGGATATATATACAGTACCAAATGTAAAATTGATTGCTAGTGAGAAGCAGCTGCATAGCACAGGGAGATCAGCTAAGGGCTTTGTGACCACCTAGAGGGGTGGGATAGGGAGGGTGGGAGGGAGGGAGAAGCAAGATGGAAGAGATATGGGAACATATGTATATGTATAACTGATTCACTTTGTTATAAAGCAGAAACTAACACACCATTGTAAAGCAATTATACTCCAATAAAGATGTTAAAAAAAATAAAAACAAAAAAACTGTAAAAACACTGATGAAAGAAATCAAAGATGACATAAACTGTCGGAGATACATACCATGTTCTTGGAATGGAAGAATCAATATTTTGAAAATGTCTATACTACACAAAGCAATCTACAGATTCAATGTAATCCCCATCTAATTACCAATGGCATTTTTCACAGCAGAACAAAATTTTTTACAATTTGTATGGAAACACAAAAGACCGCGAATAGCCAAAGCAATCTTGAGAAAGAAAAATGGAGCTGGAGGAATCAGGCTCCCTGACTTCAGACTATACTACAAAGCTACAGTAATCAATACAATATGGTACTGGCACAAAAACAGAAATATAGAGCAATGGAACAGGATAGAAAGTCCAGAGGTAAACCCCTATGGTCACCTAATCTATGACAAAGGAGGCAAAGATGTACAATGGAGAAAAGACAACCTCTTCAATATGTGGTGCTGGGAAAACTGGACAGCTCCATGTAAAAGAATGAAATTAGAACACTCCCTAACACCACACAGAAAAATAAACTCAAAGTGGATTAAAGACCTAAATGTAAGGCCAGACACTATAAAACTCTTAGAGGAAAACATAGGCAGAACACTGTCTGACATAAACCACAGCAACATCTTTTTTGACCCACCTCCTAGAATAACGAAAATTAAAGCAAAGATAAACAAATGGGACCTAATGAAACTTACAAGCTTTTGCACAGCAAACAAGATCATAAACAAGATGTAAAGACAACCCTAAAAATGGGAGAAAATATTTGCAAACCAAGCAAGTGACAAAGGATTAATCTCCAAAATATACAAGCAGCTCATACAGCTCAGTATCAAAAAAACAAATAACCCAATCAAAAAATGGGCAGAAGACAAATGGACATTTCTCCAAAGAAGACATATAGATGACCAACAAACACATGAAAAGATCTTCAACATCACTAATTATTAGAGAATTGCAAATTAAAACTTTAATGAGGTATCACCTCACACTGGTCAGAGTGGCCATCATCAAAAAATCTATAAAGAATAAATGCCGGAGAGGGTGTGGAGAAAAGGGAACACTCATACACTGTTGGTGGGAATGTAAATTGATACAGCCACTATGGAGAACAGTATGGAGGTTCCTTAAGAAACTAAAAATAGAACTACCATACGATCCAGCATTCCCACTACTGGGCATTTACCCTGAGTAAACCATAATTCGAAAAAACACATGCATCCCAATGTTCATAGCAGCACTATTTACAATAGCCAGGAGATGGAAGCAACCTAAATGTCCATTGACAGAGGAATGGATAAAGAATATGTGGTACACATATTCAATATAATATTACTTAGCCATAAAAACGAATGAAATTGGATCATTTGTAGTGACATGGATGTACCTAGAGAGTGTCATAGAGAGTGAAGTAAGTCAGAAAGAGAAAAGCAAATATTGTATAATAACACATATATGTGGAATCTAGAAAAATGGTATAGGTGATCTTAGTTGCAAAGCAGAAATAGAGACACAGTCGTAGAGAACAAGTGTATGGATACCAAGGAAGAATAGGGGGTGGTGGGAGGGATTGGGCGACTGCGATTGACACATATATACTATTGATACTATGTATAAAATGGACAACTGATGGGAACATGCTGCATAGCACAGGGAACTCATCTAGTGCACTGTGGTAACCTAAATGGGAGGGAAATCCAAAAGGGAGGGGATATCTGTATGTGTATGGCGGATACATTTTGTTGTGCAGTGCAGGCTAACACAACATTGTGTAGCAACCATACTCCAATAAAAATTAATTAAAAACAAAACAAAACAACCCCCCGCAACAAAACACCAAATACACACTACTATATATAAAATAGACAAACAACAAGACATACTGTATAGCGCAGGGAACTATACTCAATATTTGAATAATCTATAAGGGAAAAGAATCTGAAAAGAAATATATATAATTGAGCCACCGTGCTGTATACCTGAAACTAACACAATATTATAAATCAACTATATTTCAATAAAAATTTTTTTTTAAAGAAAAAGAGGTCTGCATCCATCACTCTGTGCCTTCAAAGGCCCAAAACCGCAGGAGAAGTAGGACAAGTAGAAAGATACAGCAGGAGACCGAGCTCCCTCTGGAGCAAGGGAATCTATGGATGGAGGGCTGGAGGTCAGGGATCCAGACCATCAAGTCCCACTCTATTTGCTTTCAAGTTCCTGCAGCTTGCCTGATTAACCAAGTGGTTCATGTGAAAACCATAATAGTCTGGTTTGAAAAAGCTCCATTAAAGTGTTGATTTTGTATTTATGTGAATGCATCTGGTATTTGTAAATCTGCAACAGCACAGGCTCTGGCTGGAGCACATTTCTACAGCAGGAAGATTCACTGTGGTGTAATGGAAAAAATCCCTGGAACAAGCATCAAAGCATCAGAACCTGGATTTGTCCTCATGAGCTGTTTGACCTTGGGCCCTTACGGGACTGAATTCTTCATCTGAAAAATGCAGGTGCTTTTTTTTTAAACAGTGGAACACGCACCCCACTTTTGCTTCAAATGAAATTGTAAATAGAAACCTAATGTATACAAGATTTAAAGCTAAGTGGGGATGCTCACTAAGCTTTCTCTTCACTCCTATAACAGTCCCTGAACCGTCCCTGCAGAGCCCTAGGACTCAGAAAACTGTCTGATATGGTCAGATTATCTCTGGTTCCTGGACGCAGCTCCCAAAGATTCTGGTTCAGAACCATTGGGGGCAGTGCCTAGGAATCTGAATTTTTTATGTCTCTCCCTCACCAAGTGATCCTGATGTGGGTCAGGATTTCCGAGGGTCTCTCGGTCTGTTACTTCAGCTTTGTGAGATTTCACTTGGCTCATCTGCAACTATAAATATTAAAATACTATCCTACCCCAAAGGGTTTTTTTTTTTTTTGGTGAGAATCTGATGAGATAATGTATACAAAATTTTGATTTTTAAAATGATATCTGTTGAAAGATGATTTAAATATCTGACAGACTATAGACTACTATACTCTATTAAAAATAGCTTCATGTAAAAATGTAATCCAGATAGTGTAAGAAGGAGGCTTTAATTCCAAAACTTCTATATGAAGATCTTCTAGAAAGAACAACTCTATTTGGGTGGTGTTTTTTTCTGTTAACAACAAAAACAAAAAAGTGACAAATATGCAATCTGATTGATTAAAGCAATATAGTTCTTAAAAGAATAGTACTTCTTTTTACAAGTGTTCTTATAGGAATTTCTATGTAGCAGAGGGATATAAAGGAGATTTTCTCTATTAAATTGAAGCTCATTTCAAACAGATCTTCAATTTGACAAGAGGTCAAGGGTCTATGGCTAATTTTCACTTCATATAAAGAACATTCTTTCCTTTGGATGAAAACAGACTTGTGCCTATTTGAAGAAGTTCAGCTCTGGGTTATATTACGTTCCGTTTGATACTCAAAACACTTGTTCATTTCAAAGTCTTTGGAACTGTATTCTCTCATTCATAAAACAAGCAACCAGGGAATTCCCTGGTGGTCCAGTGGTTAAGACTCCCCGCTTCCACTGCAGGGGGCTCAAGTTCATCCCTGGTGGGGGAACTGAGATCCCACATGCCTCACAGCCAAAAACTTAAAAACTAGCAACCAGGACGTCTCCAGGTCCCTCAACCTAAGCATAAGCTTTTGCAGTTTGTAAACAGCACTCTGGAGGGGATAAGTTACCTCAAACCATCTGGATAAGAAGATGAGGTTATTGTTTGTCTTACAGTATATTCAACTTTTATTTTTGCAGCAGCTGGTATTTCTGATGATTCTGTAGAATTTCCTCATTTAACAACCACTATTAATTAGCCTACAACCGGAAGATACGCTAAGCCTTAGTTCGACCCAGGCTCCTCTCAGACCTACTTAAGAGTAGCATTGGGATGACTGACATTTTAACTGTGGGTGTTTCCGAAGCAAAATACAGCATACCTTGCTGCAATATATATAGAGTACCACTTGCTGCGAGAGAAATCTGAACTTTCATCACATCATTGTGCCAAATTTCTCTTTCCAACGAGTTCTATTGAATCTTTACAAAATATAGGCTTTCTTACGGTTTTATAGCCATGAAGAATTTAACATTTTAAAAAGTATACAAAGAAGTCAGGTCATATTATTATATATCCTCAAATAGGATTAGATGAAAATCCTTTCATGAATTTAGTCAATATGCCTGGCATTCCTGAGCCCATACTGCTTTACACACATGCAAGTGTGTATTTCTATACAGCTCCCCACCGACACCACGTGATAGGTGCCAAGGGCTGAGTTATTCCTCCTCAACTCCAGACTTTCTTTGTAGACGAAGGAGAAAAACATTTCAAGGGAGTAAAATAGAAAAATGTGGAGTATAAAAAGCTGCTGTTGAAAGAATTTATTATAAATCGATAGCCCTCTTTAAGACCTGGTGTATGGGAAAAAGACTGATGGAGGACTTTCAGTCAATATTTTTAAAAAGTTGCCTTTGCATGTCTTCTACGTTTCCTCCTGCAGCCTGGACATCTTCCTTGCACCTGTGTTTTCTCTTACAACTGGCTTAGAAAATGTTTTCCTTTGGTTGTGTGACAGCTGGTAAGCTTAACTTTTACCGCATTATGTTCTCCTGAGCTCGTGTTTTGATGATGCCACTAATCTGAGTCTGGTACAGATATGTACCATGGGCCCTCTGCTGAGTTTTGGGGGCCTAATCAATACTAAATCATGATAAAATGTCCCATTCATGTATCTCATATACGTTATCACAGGAATCATAAAGAAATGCTTCAATCTGAAATTTTGAAATATTACTTTTTATAGCTGACTATCTTAGGGATGATATTAGCGAAAACAAGCTCACTCAAGCCAGCATGAATAAAGGGGTTGTCTCATGACCTTTCACTGGGAGCTAGAAAGTCAGATTTTTCCCTCTTTTCCCCTCATCTTGTCACTATGGATGTAATGTCTTCAGCTAGTGTCTCTGGCTGTCATTTCCCAGAAGAATCTGATTGGCTCAGGTATCATGTAATCGAGTCACCCTTCCTAGAGCTGGGGGTTGGCGAGGAGCACGGTATAAGAAGAGGCATGGGAACTGGGCAGAAGTGACAATATTTCTGGTAAATGACTACTGCTACTTTTTTTGCTAATGTACTTCCAAGGTCAAAGCATTTTAAAAACTAGATTAGTTCACTTCAGATATCATTTTTGTTGGTGTCAGTGCCTCCTCTGTGGCCCCAGCTCCCACGGGCCACCATGGTCCCAGCTTCCTCTCTGCTCCAGCCCCTGGCTGTCATAAGGTCTCCTGCCCTTTGTCTTTTCAGCTTAGGGGTAGAAGTTGTTTCCTGCTATTACAAATCAAGTTGACCTCACTGTCTGCACCTCCTCTGATTCTCATCTCCCACCTCACCTGTGTAACCAGTCCTTATTAAATCTCTTTGGGTTTAAATACTTAACAGCAGTTTCTGTTTTCCTGTTTGGACCAAGATTGATACAGGTTGATAGATTGCTATCAGTTAAGACAGTGTTTGGACAAAGTGTGTTATGATAGCATAGAGCTAATTCCATACTATGTAATTTTCTATACAATGTATAGAAATACGTAAACTATATATAGAAATTCTATACTATGTATTTTTATATTAATAATTGACTATTTTTTAGAGCAGTTTTAGGTTTACAGAAAAACTAGGCAGACAGTACAGAATTCCTTATATATTCCCTCCCACTCCCAGGTATCAGGTCTCTGTTATTAACAGTTTGCATTAGTGTGGTACATTTGATGAGACTGTGAACAAATAGTGATACATTATTATTAACTAAAGTCCGTAGTCAACATTAGGGTTCACCCTGTGTATTACACATTCTATGTGTTTTGATAAATACATAATGATATGTATCCACAAATATAGTATCATAGAGAACAGTTTTGCTGCTTTAAAAATCCTCTCTGGGGCTTCCCTGGTGGCTCAAAAAAAAAAAAAAAAAAAAAAAAAAAAAAAATTCCTCTCTGTTCTACCTATTTATCCTTCACTCCTTCCTCCGTTCTCCCTCCTCCTGGCAGCTCCCGGTCTTTTACTATCTTTATAATTTGCCTTTTCAGAGTGTCATATAGCTGGAATTGTACAGCCTTTTCAGATTGGCTTCTTTTACTTAGTAATATGCATTTAAGTTTCCTCCATATATTTTCGTAGCTTGATAGCTAAATTTTTTTTATTGCTGAATAACATTTCCTTATATGGATATACCACAGTTTACCTGTTTGCATATTGAAGGACATCTTGGTTGCTTTCAAGTTTGGGCACTTATAAAATAAAGCTTGTATAAACATTTGTGTGCAGGCTTTTGTGTGGATGTAAATTTTCGACTCACTTGGGTATCCAATCACTGGATCATGTGGTAAGACTATGTTTAGTTTTGTAAGAAACTGTCGGGCTGTCTTCCTAAGTTGCTGCCCATTTTGCACTCCCACCAGTGATGACTGAGAGCTCCCCTGGCTCTACATCCTTGCCAGCATTTCAGTGTTTCGGATTTTAGCCATTTTAATAGCATTTTTTTCCTGCTATTGATGATAACCCAATCATTTTCTTTTCTGGTAAACAAAGGTTAGATCAGTGGCTGAATCATGACTATTGGTAAGACATGTTGCTAATCATAACTATTTCTTAAGGACTTACCTGTTTTTAAAAACTTATGTATTTGCTTCTTTTGGTTCCCGTTGCTTTTTTTGGTCACTGTTACTCTTGTATTTTATTTCTTAATTGGTAATAAAACCAGAAATCAAGGACGGTATGTGTGTGTGTGTGCATTTGCTTGTGTGTTGCGGTGTGCACCTACACATCCACACATAAGACAGGAGAACAAAAGATATGTCCTGTATTTTCTATGAGCACTGTCCAGATCCATGCTTTCTTTGTTGGATATGTAGACGAGTCAGCCTAAATCATTATTTACTACAGTGGTCTGTAACTCACAAAAGAGGAACAAGATTGTGCTTTTTGGTTATTTTGGAAAACGTTCCAGGACTTAACCTATTTTTGCAAACCTCTTTCATGTCCATTCCCAATGCTGCAACCTCAGTTCAAGCCTCAGTGTCACTTGGTTCACTCCAATAATCGGCTGAATGGCATTCCTGCCTGCACGCTCTCATTCATTCACTCCACGAATACAGTACAAGGTTATGACAAACCTGCCGTGTGTGAACATTATGCCGATCAGCAGTGACACACAGATCAGTGAGATATGGTCGTGTCATCAACAATATCATATTTTAATATTATATCACCGTATAATAAGAGAGAAAATTAGGTGATGACCAGATCAAAACAGAATTTGGTAGCTCAGAATAGAGATATCACACAATAACCATATAATTGCTTGTGAATACTCCCAGGTAGTTAGTTTTGGATGGAAGACTGGTTACTATGCCAATATTTCCAGCAAACAATAGTAAGGACCTTGACCAACTCATAGGCAAAGCCTTTAAGGTCATCTGGGAATTTAGCCTCAGAAAGCACAGCACAGATCATGGCTGTTCAAAAATCCTTCAGTGGATTGGCATTTGCTTTTAAACTAAAACCAAATGCCTTAACTTGGAAATTAAGGGCATTCATGTCCAGACCTTTGCCTCTCTTTTCAACCCTGTCATATTTTACTTCTGCAAACATATTGTACATACTAGTCAGACTAGGCTATTCACTGTGCCCCACACGGACCCCCATGTCCTTCTCTACTCATGCCATTCTGACTGTAAAACTCCCTCCTCATCTCTACCTGTCAAAAATCTTACCTACTCTTCCAGTTCAAATAACAGTATATTCGTAAAGATATTGGGATCTCGCCAAACACATTCAGTCTCCTGATTTCTTCAATCCTTATAGCACATATACTTTTCTCTTTATATTTTACCAGAATGTGATTCTTTGCATAATTTGCATACTTGTCTAGTGTTCTTTAATAGCTTAGAGGTTTCTTGAGTGTTTTTCCCCATAAAGGATATAGCACAGGGCTGTGACCATACCATGCTCTCAAGAAATATTTGTTGAACGAATGAAAGCATGAATTCGCCCTCTCTGTGAATGTCAGTTGAGTCTTCAGATGTGCAGTTTGAGAAGCTGTAACTCTTAGGGAAGCATAAATCTCACTGTCTTTCCAACCAAAAGGTCCAGATTTAACTGAGTAATAAAAAACATACTCTCTCTGTTCTACAGAAAGAAGCAAGTTGCTGTTTAGAGCATTGCTTGTTCTTCTCACAAGTTTCCATTGAGGCAGTATATAACACTCTATAAATATCCTGTATCTAGACCCGCAATATAACTACAGCTGTTTTCCCCTCTGGCTCTGACAGTTCTCCCCTGTGTCTAGAAATTTTGGGGACTGTGCAGAGGCAAGTTAGAAGTCTTCCCTGTAAAGGGGAAAGCAAAGAGGGCTCCATCTCCTGGGGCCTCCGTGACAAGGAAACATCAAACATGTGGAGTCACCACATGGAAATGGCAAAACCAGACCCACACACATGTCCATGATCATGCAACCCCCAGAACTGTTCCCTGTGGTATCTAAAAACACGAGTTGCTATTGAACAGTCTATGTGTCTGGCAAAGCGCTAGGCGCTTTTCCATCTATGATAACTTTGAAATAAACAGGCTACCAAATTTGTCAGCAAGGAGATGGTTTGATGAAAGTAGCTTTGGGGAGAGGTGGTCAGTGTACAGCTGAGTACGGAGAAGGCGTCCTTGCTGAGAAACTTATATTTGAAGCAGAAGGTAATAGGAGACCTTGAAGTGGGAAAGAAAGCTAATAAAAGCAGTGCTTTAGGAAATTTGCACATCAGTGTTTCCCCCAGTCCAGGGAGGTTGACATGAGAGGTGGACCTTAGCAAAGAGCTCTTGTGTTTGAGATGAGCTCAGAAGTTCCCCTTTGATCTCCAGCACTGTGGTCTCTGGAGCATGTTATAGCCCTGCTGTGTCTGACTTTTTCTTCTGTGTCCTCTGCCCTTTCAGTTTGGACGTCCACTCAACTCTGAAGGTGGGGATGAAGGTGTCAGAAGCACAGATGTGGCAGTTGACCCATGAGAGGGAATATGTTCAAATGGGAGATTCAGGACTCAAGGACTAGAACTTGGGGAGGGAAAGAGAGAAAGGATTCAGTGAAGGACCAGAGAGTTTTGTAACAAGATCTTGAGATGAACACTGAGTCAGGCTACTAATACCAACAAGACTAAGTAAGTTTTAAGAACAAAGGAATGTTCTTTGGTACAGACGGCAGTGAGCCTGTTAAACATTTAGGAAACCTGGTTAAAATTAATTGCTCCCTCATCTGGGCTCGTCCTGTACCGCTACTGTTTCGGGGGGATCAGATATATAATTGGCACCATGAACTTCTTTACACATATTACCTATTTAAGTGATTAGAGCAGGTTTATGAAGTAAATATCATCAACATCACTATTTATTGATTGATTGCAGATAAGGAAACTAAACTCAGAAAGGTGAAATAAACTGTTTGAGCTTACACGGCCAGTAGAGCTGGGATTAAAACTCAGGTCTGTTTGCATCCAAAGTCTGAGTTTTTAGAACCAGTATTCATTTATGGCACTTGAGTTTTTGTCTGTGGGTCTCCCTCCATTTTTCTACTACTTCTTCGATCTTCACCACCTCGTGCACATGATAAGAATATAATGCAGGTTAAATGAACAAGTGAGAGAGAAGTGGAATGAAAAAGAACAGGCTGTTGGAACAGATGATAGAGAAGTAACTGGTGCCTTGTGAAGTCAGATTGCAAAGGAATTACATGGGACCTAAGGTAGGTTTTCTATTCCCTCTCCTGGGTAATTTGTAGGCATTTCCAGATTCCCATTTCTATTATCTGACTGGGCTAAGAATTACTGTGCAGCTACCCCATGACCATAATTGTTAAGTGTAAGATTCTAAATCTAGAATAATTTTTGACTCACTGGCCCTCCCCAATTCTTGAATATGCTGTCTGTTTAACAAAACTTTTATTTGCATAGAGTTTTCTATAGTTTCTAAATGCTTTGTGGGCTCATCTTGGTAAGAGAAAACTCAAGGACTCTTGAGTGAAATGGAAATATTTTTGCTCATTCTGAATATAATATCAGATTTTTCCCTCCTTGTCATCTGAAAAAGAGACTACCTATAGACTAAAGATAAATAGAGTGGAGAAGGACTGCAGGTTCTTGGGTAAATATGATCTGCAAAAGAGCCAATTGTCCCCTATTTACAGATACTCTGTGCAAATTGGACAGTTGGATCTTCCCCTAGGTGAGTGAATGTTGGGTGATATTTAAAATTGGGGTGGTGGACTGCCTTTTTATTTAAAAATGTGTGTACAATAGAAGTCTGTATTTGAAGGAAGCACAGAGATCATTGGATTCACATTGGCTCTCACAGATAAGAAAATTGAGATTAGCTAACTGGCCTTAAAATCACAAAAGTAAGAAGGTGGGGAGTACACCAAGACTCTTGCCCTATCTTATTTTCTGGTTACCATGGCAAACTGCCACCGAACAACTTTGTAGTCCCTCCTTTAAACTCCCTGGAAACAAAATTCTGAGCTTTTCAAATATTTCTAAACTTGGGTCCAAAAATTTATTTTGGGATATTAATCCCAGCACCCACTTTTTGATGCATATATAATACAATAATTAGGAGGATAAAGAACATGGTTTTAAGAGCCATGTTAATTCAGGGACTTAAGAAATGTTTACTGAACTCCCATTATGTGCCAAGCACTGTGCTAGAACCACGTGACTCAGTGGCGAGCACGACATGGGCCCTCAACTCCAGGAACTTCAAGGATAGTAAAATTGGTTTCTTGTCCTGCCATTTAGGAGCGTGACCTTGGGTCAGTTACCTAACCTCTTGGAGTTTCAATTGCCTTATTGTACAATGGGATAATATTTCATAGAGTTATTGTATAAAGGTACGCATGAAAATCCTAATACACAGGAGCTCAGTAAACAGAGCTATTATCAGCAGCTTCCTTTTATAAGCAAGAAAACTATGGTCCAGGAAGGCTGAGCTGCGTGCTGAAGGTCACACAGTTGTGGGCAATCTGATTCATCCTCAGGCCCTGATTCGGCTGCCTGGGGCTTTCTGAGCATGCTCAAGGACGCGCCGTTTGCTTACATTTTGTTGAATGATATCTTGTGCAACAATTGCTTTCTGTGGTATTTTGTACATTGCAATCTCTTTGAATGTGGAAGCAGATGACAATAACAAAGATGATCTAGCAGGTGTTTAGGGGGATAAAAACTGATACTCTCAACCTGAATTTTTCATCTCTTATAATGAAAGAAACCTCAGAGACCATTTAATTCATCTTCCCCATTTAGTCGTTCAAATAAAGTCTTTCTATGCACTGGCTTTCTTAAAAGCTGTATGGTGTTAATTTTAAAGGATGCTTATTAATTATCAGATAATCATCATATCAAAGCACACTCAGGGTGACAGAGCTCTCCATTTTAGAAAATCATGCATTATAGAGCCAATTTAAATAGAGTGTCCTCTTCAGACTAGCATGGTAGGTTTGCTTCTGTGTAAAGTAAGGGAAGGTGGAGAGGTAACTGGTGCCCATTCAGTAATATTCAAGTACTTTCAGAAATATTTAAATTTAAGGGCAAACAAAATTTTAATAAGTAGTCATACTTTCTGTTATCCTATACCAAATTTCATTTTAAGAAAAAAAAATTGTTACTTCTTTCAGGATTGAGTTTTAGTGTACTCACTCTGGACCAAGGTTGGGAAGAGTTATCCTCATGGTCATAATTCCACCTCGCCAGCTCTTCATCCGCCATCTCTTCCCCAGAGTTTCTACTGCTTCCAGATCACTGGGAGCTTGTTACAAATGTAGATTCTTAGGGCTCATCCAGACCAACTGAATCTGATCTTCTGGGGGAGGTGCAGGGTGGGTTTGAGAGAATCCACAATTTAAACAAGCTCTCCAGGTGAAATTCCCCCATAATAAAGTTTGAGAACAACTTCAGGTGTGTCTGTTTATTGTCTCACTCCGGTACCTGTTTTAAAACAGTGGTTCTCAAACCTGGTTGCCTGTAAGATCCACCGGGGAAGCCTTGAAAAAATACTGATGTCAAAGCTGCACCCCTAGTGATCCTGAAATAATTGGCTTGGGATGGAGCCCAGCCATCAGTATTTTCTCCAAGGAATTTTCACTTGTAGTCAGAGTTGAGAACCATGGCACTACTTCTGGGCTCCCCACCTGAGGCTCTCACACACACCCCTCTCTCCCAGCACTGTGCCCTCTTCCATCACTTTCCAATTTGCTGCTTCCTTTACTTGCCTTGTACACCCCTCATTCCTGACAGATCACAGACCATTTGGCCTATGAAAAAGGAAACTGTAAACACGAAGAAGAGGAAGTCACCCAGTATTTAACATCTGTATTGCCTGCTTGTAACCTCCAGGAAGGTTGTGTTCTAGACACTGTCTTATAATTCAAATGATGCCCTTTGCACCTGGCTCTTATTATGGAGGTGACACACCTTAAAAATAAAACCACAGGAAAGGAATGAGTGACCCTATTGCTGCTGATGTTTCCGTTTGCTATTATGACATGGGGAAGGGTGCTGGGACACATATCAATGGACCATATGTTATATTTCCTGTAACCTGTAGAGACTCAGGTTGAAAACAAAGGTTGGTCCATTTCCTTCATTCCATGACATGTGGAGATTTACTTCCTCTTCTGGATGTTAGTGATCATTGTTTCACTCATTATTATGTACTCACAATATTATTATTTACAAATGTTTATTGGATGCAGGCACTACCGTGATGAGTGATCTATAACCATATGCAACGATATGGATGATTCTTCCTAACATAATGTTGAACAGAAGAATCAGACACAAAAACAAATGTACTGTATGATTTATGTAAAGTAAAAGCAAACAAAATTAATCTATGCTGTTATAATCCAGGATTATAATCACCCACCAGGATGTATTCACCGGAAGGGGCACAATGGGGGCCTTCTGGGGGGTAAGTCATGTTCTATTTCTTAATCTCAGTGTGTTTGATTTGTGATAATTTTTTGAACTTTTAAGCTATGATTTGGACATGTTTTTGTAACTATTTTATATTCCAATAAAAGCTTAAAAATAATGTAAAGAAGAAATATTTAATTTCATGGGCACTGCAAGACACTGGGGATTCAGTGGTAATTAAGTCAGGTACCCTGCCCTCCTAGTATTTGCCGTCATGTAGGGAATGCAGGAAAGTGAGAGCAAACACAATTTGCAAGATTTCTGGCAGAAAAATGACAGCTAAGGGATTTGAAGTGTGAATAGGAGTTGGCTAATATAAGTGGTGAGAGAAAGGAGGGTGTTCATGGTAGCAGGAACTGCATGAACATGGCTCAGAGGATGAACGAGCATGGCGGGTTGGAGGAATGAAATGATTTGGCAGGATGGGGTATGGTGAGTGAAGGGCAAGTGATGCAGGATGAGACTATACAGATAAGCTGGGGCCCAGGTCAGAAAGATCATTATAAACCATGTCGGGAGTTGGACTATATTTTATGCTGAGGTCACTGAAAATCAATGAAGGGGACATGGCAGAGTCCTGATCGGACTTAGTTTTAAAAAAATCACTGTCACTGAAGGACAAGGAACAGATTAAAGCAGGCAAGTCTGTGGGCTGGGATGCCTGTAATCGAGGCAAGAGATATTGGAGGTCTAGCTATGATGGTGGTTGGGGGTGGCATGGAAACGAGGATTGAGAGGCATTTAGGAGGCAGACTTGCCAAGATTCAGTGCTAGATTGGAAGTGGGGGAGAAGGAGAGGTCAAGACTGAGCAGCCAGATAGATGGCAAAGGCTGGCGGGAAGGGAGTAAAACTATTCTTAATTCTTTAAGAACTCTCTCTAAAACTCTGTTGTGTTTTCCTTCTCTGCCTCCAGTCCTCCCTAAGAGAAGGGCTATTTCAAAACAACCGCATTAATCGTGAAATGAAAAGAAGCTGTTAGATCCACTCATGGGGCAGCTTGAGGCAAGTCTCTTAACCACGAGCTTTCTTAGCTTCTTTCCCTGTAAAATGATGACAACTAACAAGCCCCACCTACTCACAGGGAAGTCTGAGAAGGAATTTAAAGTGGAACCCTAATTGTCATCACACTACCTAGAGGCAAGGAGTTACTATTTCATCCGATTAGGTCTCGAGAGCCTTTCCCAGTAGTTTCTGGGAAGTAGAGCCTTTCCCACAGTTCTTGGTAGATGATATCAAATGTCTGTGTTCTAACTTCACACTCATATGATATCTGTGGATAAAGGACTGGAATCATACCCTCCTTCATTTTTAACTTTGAGATGGATCTTTCTGTCTCTGTGTTGGCCGTGTTGGCAATTTGGTTCATCCTGTGTTCCTGACAAACTGCTCCTGAAACGGGTACTCCTCCTGGATCTGCTGTCAGCTTCTTTTAGTTCTATAAGTGGCACCACTATCCCACAGGCTGTATGTGCAGCCTGGGGCTGCAACCAGGAAATTACTGGAGAACCTCTACCTCCTAGACTGAAAGACAAAATCACTGCTCTCAGGTCGCCTACCTTCTGCTCACAAGTGAAGAAAATCATAGGTGTCACTTTATGATTACTCCCACAATTTATTGGTTGTATGTCTAAGAAGATATACGAAAATCCTTCCTTTAACATGTAGGTTTGAAAACTGTTCTAGTGTGAAGGGTTGGGTTTATGTCTAATCATGTTTTATTCACAATTTAAACCATAAATTACAAAGTTTGAGATTACTTGTATGGCTGACTGAAGTTTCCAAGTGTTGTTCGGTGTATAGTATTTTTGAGGGGAGAATCTGACTTAACTAAGTATCCTCCCTAGATTCTGAAGTAATTCTGGAATCATTATTTACCACTATGAAAGTTCATTATTTTTAATATTAGGCGAAACATGGACAACTATTTCATATAAATATTAGTCATGAGCATCAATTCATATAGTTCCATCCAAGAAACAATAAATAACTTGATAGCTGTTGAATACATAGTATTACATGGTATTAGAAAACAGTTAATCTGAAGAATTTACTACACATTTAATTTACTTTCAGTATCTGTGTATCCAGCTGCCTTAATAACTATTGAACTTACACAATGATTTTTAAGCCCAGGAATTCCAGATATAGTTTAGGCTATTTTCTTTCTTATATCTCTCTTCCAGTGCACTTATTCTTTCCCTACCTGTTCTTTAATCCATCCATTTAAGGTTTTCATCGCAAGAATTATTTAATATTTTTGTTTAATTGTTTTTCAAATCTGCCTGTCTTGTCTTTGTTACTTTTAACATTGAAAACCACTCAGGTTGTTTTTTACATGTAACTCTTAGGTTGCAAATTATGCTGTTTGTTGAGATTATTTTCTGTGATGGTTTGTTCCCTTCTGTTTGTAATTTTTTTTTTTTTTTTTTTTTGCGGTACGTGGGCCTCTCACCGTTGTGGCCTCTCCCGTTGCGGAGCACAGGCTCCGGACGCGCAGGCTCAGTGGCCATGGCTCACGGGCCCAGCCGCTCCGCGGCATGTGGGATCCTCTTGGACCGGGGCACGAACCCGTGTCCCCAGCATCAGCAGGCGGACTCTCAACCACGGCGCCACCAGGGAAGCCCTGTTTGTAATTTTTGACTGTGACTTCCTCTTCCATGCAAACTCCACCACATGCCCTGGCCAAGGGACTCAACATTCAGTGGGACCCAGTTTCCCCAAGGCAGACTCTCTCGTACTTTCCTATCTTCCGATCTGCCTTCTCCTCTACTTCCAGAAATGCCTGCTACCACTGGTTTCTGAACGACTGTACTATTGAGCTGTATTCTTCTATTTGCATTTCATCCATAAAGCTGTGGATAAGAAAAAGCCGTATGTGAAAGCTTTCGTTAAGAACCCTTTAAAACGCTATCATAAAGAGCATTGATGATGGATATTAATTAAGCACACATGTATTTATTATATATTAGGTGTCAGGCTCCTTCTGGTTATTGGAGGCACAGAGCTGAGCAGACCTTTTTTAGTTAGGAGATTGACAAGCGAACAATTATTATATGATCTGATAAACAGCGTTATAGAATCATGACAAAGTGTTCTGGCAGAACAGGTGATAGTAATTACAGCAACCATTGATGGATACTTTGCGCCAGGCCCTGTGCTAAAGATTTAATTTTGATAATAACCCTGAGAGGCAGCTGACAGTGATAGACACATGTTTTTGTTTTTAAAGATTGTTTTTTGATGTGCACCAATTTTAAAGTGTTTATTGAATTTGTTACAATATTGCTTCTGTTTTGGTTTTTCGGCCACTAGGCATGTGGGATCTCAGCTCCTCGATCAAGGACTGAACCTGCAGCCCCTGCATTGGAAGGTGAAGTCTTAACCACTGGACTGCCAGGGAAGACACCTGTTAATATGCTTGTTTCACAAATGAGAAAACAGGTTTCATCACATGAGCAGGAGTTATACCCATAGTAAGTGGCAGAACTGGGTTTTTCAAGCATATCTCTGACTCTGAACCCCTCCTTGTTAGGAGAAATTGGGAGTACTTCACAGAGGAGTTCACAACTGAGCTGGGTCTAGGGTGGGTGGGTGGTAGCCAGTCAGGGATGTTCTTGGGATAGAGAAGATGTCATCAAAGCATGCAGAGGATCCAGGAGTGGGGAGCTGCTTGCTGCGATGGGGACATAGAAACTGTGGAAGCACAGTGGGTAAAGGGTAGAAGATGAGTCTGGAAAGGTAGAATGGGGACCAGTCCTGAGAATGTCACAGCCACCACTGTCTCTGCTACTGGTCAGCTCCAGCACATCCTCAGGATTGGAGAGAAGTAAAGGGGTTGAGGATGGGATGGAGGTGAGGAGTAAAATATAAAACTGATGTGTATTTCAATAAGGAAAATATAAAGTGAAGATACTGGCATTGTGTGTGAATTCCCTGCTCCTGTTTGCCACGTGTATAATAGTACCATAGAGCTACTGTCAAAGAAGCCGGCTGCACCTACCATCCTGATGCCGTGTTTGCCCTGTAAAAGTGTATTGCCTCACCACACCGTCCTTCCCTCACTGCAAAGCATCTGTTTCATTTTATGGCTGGACTCCACCTCAAAGGTTTCAACCAGTAATTTTTTTTTTTTAACGATTTGCTGCAGTTGAACTTTGCAAGGTAGAAAAAAAATCCCCCTCCCTTAGCTGTGCTCTGGAGAGTATATGCTCTGTTCAAGGACTTCAGACAATCAAGCTAAGAACAGAATAATAATAACAGGTGATGTTTAGAGGAGCACCAGTGATCTAGGGTTTTTTTTTCCTTTGGTTGGCTTATGCCACCCAGGTGGAAACATCTCCCTATAACACACATCACTCAGGGAATGTGCTGTGTTTGGGGGCTTTTTCAATGCCATAGAGACAGTTTTTCCAATTTGTATGACAAATAATGTTTTGAGGCATTTTTCTGCATTCACAAAGAGATTCCTCTGCTTTACTAGTGTATATTGTACAGAAAGTGTAGACATAAAGAGCTGTTACTTACTGTGGCCCTTTGTCTGTATAGACATTTCCCTCTCAGGTACGTGCACAGTGATCAAATAGAGGTGCTCTGAGCACACTATTTCATTCGAAATCCCAATTAAGGTGTCTTGCAACTATCACAGGTTTAGTTGAACTTGTGTTCTTGGCTTGTGCTCACCGTCAGCCGTTCTTTTTATTTCAGTGCCAGATAATCACTACATTCTTGTATTTATTTCCATTTTGCCAATTAGCTTAAGTTGTTAGCGCAAATTTATATGTCCTGGTTCTTCTAAGTCCTTGCCAATTACTTTGGAACTTTGAACACTTAACTGTGCTTGTTCTGGGGTACTAGCAATGAAGCAGTAATTAACTGAGATATTTGCCTCTTTTCCTTAAAAGCTAGAGAATAGGATTATACTCCAATAAACAGGCTTAAAGCAACGTGACGGTACCTCTTTTGATAACAAGTTTTTAATCATCATTTACATGTAATTTGGTTTTTTGCATTAGTTAAACACTACAGAAATGAAAACAAACCAAATTAGGGTTTGTCAGATTTAATAAAGTGCTCACAGATCAAATCTGTCTTGGCTCAGCAATGCTCTACAATTCACATGATGCTTTAAATGAATCATAAAATGCTAATCAAGCAGAAATCTTGACCAAATCCAAGTAATTTGATTCAGTTCTGCAATAGATATGAAGCAAATGGAATTTTCTTTTCTAATTACATTTTTTAATCTTTTAAAAATACATTTATGATTATTGAGGAACAGACAGAAATAGTTTTTAAAATACTTTAAAATTAGTCTCTTCCATCACCTTCAACATTTTGGTCATTGTCCTGTGGAGAAAAGTGAAATGGGGATTAAATGATGTCAAATGTTGTCTCAATATTTAAGCTGAATTTCAGACACACTGGGGGACAATCAATAGATAGGCAACTTTTGCTGAATCTCTACTAATGCATCTAGATAAGGATCTGAAATGTGTGTGTATCAAAATATATATATACACACACACCCACTGTGATTTTATAACCTGCTTAATATGGATCTAGGACTTTAGAAGCATAAAATCCAGAGATGATGTGAGAGGATTATTTTGTGTTGTGTGACCTTCAGATACTTGGTTTGGGACAAAGACTGAGATGGAGATGAATGAGATACAAGTTGGGAAGTTCTGAAAGTGACACAAAGGAAGAGATGCTCTAGCTAAACAAAGGTGTAGTGGATTCAGTGGGAGCTGCAACTCCTTACTCTTTCATACTTGAAAGTCTCCAACTCAGCTTACTGGGAGATCATTTTTTTAAGTGTCAATATATAGTCAATTAGGAAAATTAAAAACGTTTAGTTAAAATATTACATAACCATTTTTTTCTAGATATTATGTGGGTTTCATAAAATCAGAGATTCTTATGAAGCATTTAACAACTTTCTCCAACTAAGTTCAATGCCATCTGTTCTGTAGCAGGAGATGTCACTGTCCACTGCCAACATCCTTTAGTTACAGCTTCTTTCTTTCAGAATCTGGGTCTCAGGGCAATGGGAATTTGGGCAACCAGAGAAGGAAAAGTAGCTTGTTTTAGAGTTCCCTATCCCCAAGGAAGTTCATTTCTTCCCTTTGTGAAACCTGTCCATGTGGCTTATAATTTACGTCATTCTCTTTTAAGATCCAAGTGTCTATTTCCTATGAAGTTTATTACATCTCTGAAAGTAAAATACAACCATTCTTATATGGACATGTCTTGACGAGACAGAAAGATTTTTAACTTCGTTTATATCAAAACTTAAGCTCTTCCTTAGAAGGCTAATGGTTCAGTAGGACATCTGTATCTTTGTTTTTCTTCAGACGTTTCCAATTTCCCCCTCGACCTCTGAATGAGTATGACAAAAATCAGTCTCCCACTCCATCTTAATATAATGTAGAATCAAGTGTATCATCAGACGCTTATTTCTAATAGAGATCTCATTCTTGGCGTATCCCAAACTAAGCCCCAAATCTCCGAACTTCAGCCCACATGCCCCATGACCCTCCCCTCTGCAACCTGCTCTTCCTTCCATATTCCTAGTGTCATTTGATGGCCACACCATCCTTCTAGGTACTTAATACTCAATACAAAAATCTTAGTGCAATCCCAACCCCACTTTGAACCATCCCATCCTGGTCTACTTTATCCCTCTTACCATGTTCTACTTTTTCTTTTTCTCACAACACTTACCATTCTAATACATTATGTTATTTACTCATTTGTAGTGTGTATCATCTATTGTCTGTCTCTGCAGATTAGAATATAAGATTCTCAAAGGCACGAGGACAAGGATCTTTGACCTAAGGGCCTAAAATAGTGCCTCCATAGATGACACTCAAGAAATATTTGTGAATAAGTGATAAAATAAGCTATGAACAAATTCCATAAGAGATTCTTGAGTTAACTATTTTTATTTCCTAGATGTAGCTAAAAGTACCCAATATCAAGGAATCTCTGGCTGATTATCCAATTTAGAAGAGTCCCAGAATTGCTGGGACCTGGCTTTCAAAGTAAGAGTGAACTGGGTTAGGTTGGTTTCTAGAGATACCTGAAAGTGAAATGAATTTTAAAGACTGGAAGAATGATCTCTAATCTTATTGATACCTAATCTTTGATAGATCTTTTGTATGTAACATTTTTAGAACTGAAGGGTGTAGGCAAAGACATTCACTATACTCTTGAGAAAAATCCTGTTTTTATTTTGCTGTTCTCGTAATTCAGCATGATTGCTTTATTCGAAGAGCCTAGCTTTAATCCTGACAGCACTCTCGGTAAATTTAGATGGTTAAATTTTTTCTGCTTAAACTTACTCAACCTAGCTATAGGAACTAGGATTAGTTAGTTTTGTAGTTATTTCTGTCCTCAAGCAAGGAAATACATTTACTTAGTTTTCCTTCAAAAATTTCTCAGAATATGGGTAAAAAGCAATAATAAGAAGAAAAAATTCATAAGATATTTCATTTTATTCTCAGATAATTAAGATAAAAGGCTACTGTTTAGGAGATAAATTGTATAGGTAATTTGTAAGATGTAAAAGTTGAATTTTATAGTTGAGTTATTACTATTTTATTTTTTCCAGAAGGACTGGCTTTTATTTAATGTACTTGATTGAAATATCTGAATCCTAGATACTTAGCTTTGAGAAATATCAATTTGATGGAACTTTGACTAGGAGACATCAAGTGATTTATCCAAAGATTCCCCATCACATGGCTAGTTAATGGCAGAGCCAGCAGTAGGACCCAGGAGTGAGGATGGCCAGGGAAGAATTTTATCCCAATATATATATAGTTTGCCTGGCATATTTCTTTCCTTCTTAATTTCAGTTTAATTTTATTATTGATGTTATCATTGAAATATAAATTCTCTTGTATTTAAGACCAAAAGGTAACCAAGGAACCAGGCTAGTGTGGAATGGCATACATTCTGCCCTGGGGCATAAACTTGTATTTTTGGCACCTAAGCAATGCTTTTATATATGTAATATGTGATATATGATTTTCTGCATCTTCAAAATTTTTTATAATTTTTACATATACTATTTTACAATAAAAACTTAATTTTAGAAAACATTAGTAAAGAAAAATATTCATCATACATAATAATAAATAAAATAAATATACAATAAATATACTAATATAGACAAAAGTAGATTCTATATTTATTTTTCTCTTTAAGGAATAAATTTTGTCATGTTTAGAATGTCATTTGTTACTTTTGATGTTTAGAAAAAAAAAGTATAGTAAAATAAGCTTTACGAATACTCGTCCTTTCTTTTTCTGATTCCTTTTGTAAAAAGAGTCCTTACCTAAATATATTCTCTTGCTCTTCATATATTGAAAACCAAACCTTTCAAGAATTACATATACATAACAGCTTATTGTATTTCTTTTTCCATCTGTGGTTAAATTTCTCTTTTCATCTCTGGTAGTTACACTTGACTTACCCAGTCAGGCTCCACCTTTCTTGATAGCGTCTGTACAATCAAAGGACAGTAGGGGTTTAAACTATATTTGGGTTCTCTGGTGGTTTTCATTTTAATTTTCCAGAAGCCGAATTTTGAGCTTAAATTAGCTGGCTACCTTGGAACCTGACCTTCTACTTCCACTTGGCTGAGGAGAGAATTCTTATTATGGAGAGATAATAGGCAGCAATTTGTATCCAAGACCTATCATGTTTCAAATGCTCTTAGTAGAAGCATTTAGCAGTGCTGATCTATTTGGATACATCAGGTAGAGAAAACAGAAATTTGTAAATTATTATGAGGTATAGAGTCTACAGATTGGTTGGAGGAAAGAAAGAAGACCAAAAGAGGAAGGAACTGATATTCTGGATAAGACAGTGTGGGATACCCTGGAGGTACAGTAGGAAGAGAGAAAAATGCACTAAACTGACAAGGTGTCCTGCTCCCTCTTGAAGGGAGTGTGATTTGGGGTAAAATAACCTTGGATGGAAAGTAGGTGAAATTCAAGCCCATCAGCCCAGGAGCACCTCATTGATGAGTCCAGCGGACATGGAGAGGAGAGATGGCAGTTTATCTGGAATCAAGTTGACCTTGGCTCCAGAACTCGGTGGGTGCTAACTACAAGGACATTCCTTAAAAAGGGAATTTCTTGCATCCAGAATTTGTCTTGAGGAGGAGTCAGGATATGATACATATGGAGTATGAGGAAACCTGGGAATCTATTCAGCCTGAACACAGGAGCAAACATAAATTAAGATCTCATAGGTTAGTCCCTGGAGGGACGTAACCCCAGAGGTTGTAGGGGACGTAAATTGAATTGTGTATGTTAGGTAATCTCTGGACTTATCCTGTTTAGACATAGTCTATGTAGTGAGTATTAAAACATGTTCATGGTGGCGTCATATTTGTTAATACTCTGTGTATGGTCAGTCCTTCCTGCTCTGTTCCTCTTCTCTTCCCAAGGTTCTGCTAGATTCTTTGGAGGAGAGACTATGTACTGTCCATTGTTTTATACCCTGATCACACCACTGACAATTGCAGCCCTGCTCCCACCCATGATCCAGCATTCCCAAACTCTCTACCCTGCCCTATTTTGAGCCCCTTGGATTTATCATGATCTCGTATGCTATATAATTCACCTATATATTATGTTTGTTATTGTCTGTCTCCTCTTCCTAGAATGTAAGTCCCATGAGGATGGATTGTTGTCTCTTCTCTTCATTGTTGTTTTTTTTTCCCCCAAAGGCCTAGAAAAGTGCCTGGGGGTTAGGAAGTATTAAGTAACTGAGTGTTGTCTAAATTGTTGGGTCCCTTGTTAAATATCTTGGTTGGTGGCATATATCTCATGTTTATGCTATTCTCCTTCCCTTGTAAGTAGAGCTGCAAAGCCAGATATTGAAATCAACACAGTCTCTCTTGTTTTTCTATGAGTTGGGAGCAATTACAATAGGCATTGGCCTGGGACTTCCCTGGTGGCGCAGTGGTTAAGAATCCACCTGCCAATTCAGGGGACACAGGTTCGAGCTCTGGTCTGGGAAGATCCCACATGGCTGCAGAGCAACTAAGCCCCTGCGCCACAACTACTGAGACCATGTGTCACGACTACTACCAAGTCCACACAGCTAGAGCCCATGCTCCACAACAAGAGAAGCCATAGCGATAAGAAGCCCACACACCACAATGAAGAGTTGCCCCCGCTCACCACAACTAGAGAAAGCCCACGTGCAGCAACAAAGACCCAATGCAGCCATAAATAAATAAATTTATTTATTTAAAAAAGAAAAATAGGCATTGGCCTGAAAGGAGAGAAAGAACATCAATTAAGGTGGGACTGACCTTGGGACCTGGAAAGATAGAAGCACAATGAAGAGACTTATCTGCTCTAGTCTGTTCTGACTCAAAGAGGCCCAGGATTTCCCTCAGTGTCTTAAACTCATACTTAGGAGACCTTGGTTCTAGATCTGTTCTGTCACTAATTTACTATATGACATTGAACAAGTCACTGTCTTAGTTTCATTGTCTATAACATGGGGATAATAAGAGTTTGCCTTTTTTGTTTCACTGTTTTTCAAGATAACCCTGTATAAAAAAATGTTAAAATAGTTTGAAAAGTTTAAGATGCTATATATTTATAAACACATTATTATTATCATTATTATTGAAAGTTTAAAAAAAAATACTTTCATTAAGATATCATATATCTATGCATAGAATAAGATTTAAAAGCATAATATATAATTTTTTAGGTGGTCCTATTTGCTTAATATCTGTATTAGATACTTCTGGGTTTAGAATATCAATCATTTTTGTAAAGCATGATGTTTTTTTTGGTATCTTCTTCACTCGGATAAGAACATACATTACTCTGTTGGCAATGAGAAAATGAAGTTTGGCTACCTGTGATCACTGTTTTTGGCTGGGAAAATAGTGGACCTGAAGTGGAGTTTGTACGGAGGGTCAGTGAGGAAGACTGAGGCAGGTCGTGAGGACTGACGAGGACTGAGTGTGTCAGGAACAAGCCCATCAGGTGCTTGGGCCATAAAATGAGACCAGGAGGGACACAGTGTTCCTGATGACAGTAGTAAATCTGTTTTAAATAAAGTGAATTATTTGGTTAAACTTTCCTATGTTCTGTCAGATCTTTGGCACTGAGAACCAACTCAGTATAGAAATGAGCTCACCCAGAGGCCGGAGGACAGAAAGACTCAAAGTACAGACTGTTGCATCAAAATTGTGTTTAGAAACACAAAGCTCTCATGAAATATTTGGTGTGTTGCTCTTTAGAACTTTCTAGTTTGAACAGAATTGCCACTTCTTATATTACTGCTCTTTTAGTATAGGTTTGGGACAAAGTACTTACCTGATGAAATATATATATTCAGGTCTCTGACAAATCTATGCTCTTTTAACTTTTTATTAAAATTATACAAGGAAAATTGCTTAGCATCCCAAGGGAGCATTGACTGTACTGATTCTCATGGATATTTCATTAAAAAAAAAAAAATTTACGTGGACTCTTTTCTCCTCCCATTTCTCCAGTGAAGATTGTTTCAAATAAAGCTGTCTGATATAGAAAGATATGGTTGCTAGGGAGCCAGAGTCACGATGGCTGATGTTACTAGGGAGGATACAGAGGTGAGTCCCTGATTACAGAAGAGAACTATATTTCATTCTCCTTGAAAGTGAGTCTTCTTTATATACAGATGACAAGCTCACTAACTCAGTAGGAATAAGACTTCAGAAAGAAATATGAAATTTTAATGTTTCCTCAGAGTGACGTAAATCTAAAGCTATTTCTTCAGGATGAATAGGGTTTATGCCCACCTAGATCTCATTCTACGGTGGAAATGCTTCTGGCAAATCCCACGTGGTGCAAATCTTTTGGCAATTTCTCTAAGGCCTTGCACCTGGGTGGAATGAAGAATCTCTTCCATCTTCACATTTGGTTAAGTACAGGCCAATAAACATTGAGATCTGCTATGTGCTAGGCATTTTACTAGGGGCTTTTAACACATCTTGTCATTCAATCCTATAATCCTGATGCAAGGTACTGTCATTTCAATAAACACTAGGAAATATTCTTTGTCTGTGGAAAAGGTAGGATTTGATACTGTTCAGTGTCACTAAGTTCTTCCTTTTAAAATGTCTCCTGCTGGGGGAGAATAAATGCATAAATATATCAATTCCATGTAAACCACATCACCTGTACTTTTTCTGCTAGTTTTACCAATACTTTTTAAAAATCCATATGTGGGAAAGTTTAATGGAAGCCTTTCGGGAGATTATTCTGGCTTTCTTTTGAAAACAAAACGTGGTAAACTCTGCTTCATTTTACCATTAGATAGTTTAATTGGTGCCTTGTTGTTTGGGCTCCCTGTAGGATGTTAATGCCCACACAACTGAACTCAATTGGAAAAAAAAAACACAACTTACTGAGTAGATTCCTTGTATATGGTATTGTGCGAGGATGGGTAAGACTGTCACTATGAAGCTTTCGCTGTAATGCTGTGAGGATATTACCAGATGGTAAAAGGAAAGCATTTTGAGTAGAAGTCTTAAATGCTCCTTCAATAGTTGAGATTGGCAAACAGTCACTCCTATCAACGATATTGCTGCTCTCCAACTTTAGATACCTTCAATCTTCAACACTCTAGAACACTTTTGTGGAGTTACAAGGCCAAAGCCAAAGAGTGTCTGCAACTTCTGAGATGATGGAATTTTCATCTTCACTAGTATCTACTTACAGAGACTGAATAAGGGCATATGCGGTCGACAGACACTCTTTAAAAAAGGTTGTGTTTGGGTTTGCACGTGAACAAGGCATGAGCCAAGCCGAAGAATGGAACGGGCACCCTATTAGCCTGAGAAGCCACATCTTGTAGCCCAGAATATATTTTAGAAAGCAAAAGTGGATTTAAAAAAGACAGCAATGTGCTGAGAGAGCGAGCTGTGTGACCTGAGTGGGATTTATGGAGGTAATTATTGTGTCTGGGTTTTCAAAAATGCTGGAAAATTTTATGATCACCACCAGGCACTTGTAGTCTGATCAGTGGAGATAGAAGAGAAAGGTTATTTAATACTTCTCAATATGAATTTATTGCCCATGGGAATTAGGATTGAGAGGCCTTTCCATGCTGTGCTTTTTCTTATGCTATATTATTTTTTTAGAAGATAAAAGAAAAAAAGAAAGGTCTCTTCCTCTGAAATGCCTGTTTGTTGATTCCTATTAGGGGCAGGACATTTGATTAGATGGACTAGAGCATGTACAGCAAATGCCACCCTACATGAATAGAGGTTGCTAAGAAACATAGTGTTTTGGGATTGCTACCTTAATGGTTATCCACAAATTTAACACTGCCAATCTCTCATTTCACAGGGGGCATGGGCAAACCTTTAAATGACTCCAATTTTAGAGATTGTGATGCTGTGCGTTAGACATTGGCCTTTGCAGCAGACCTGAGCCTTGAACATAGACCGAGATAAGAGATTTATGTGAAAGACAAGACTTGTTTCTAAAACTGCTGTCTCCTCATAAAACATGACAATCAAGTAGAGCTGTATGAGTTTGAAACATAGGAAGAGGAGGATGTATTCTTCCACACACTTTGTGATTTTATCTATAAGCCAGCTTTCCAGGAAAAACCTTATGAAGAGTTGTAGTAAAGATGACATATCTAGACAAGTTGTTAAGGGAAATAGCAGTGTTAAAATAATCTGTAAGACTGCATTGTTCATAAATGAGCCAGTTGGTTTTGAAGGATTTGATTGAGCCCATAAGTCAAAATGGCCAAAGTATTTGTGTAAATTACCTATGTTGATATATCTAGGGATTATAAATATATGTACAATTCACAGAGCATTCAGAAATTAGTAGGAAGCCTTGGATGTGGTCTAATGTTGGCCTCCCTATAATACAGAAAAAGATACATTCAATTTACTCCTAAGATATCTAACGAGTTACATCAGGCATTGCAGATGTGACTGTGGATTAGATATGGGGAAAACGATCTTACTAATAAATGAAGAATATTTACTAAATCCAACATTGCTATTGTGACAGACTGTGCCACACAAAATAGGTATTCTTTGACCTTGGTTGTCATGTCAGCCATCATTGCCTATTCTAGAAGATATTGGTCCATCATAGCAAAGACCCAAGAGACCTGCATATTTTTAGGTTATAATAAGAAATTAAGAAATTAAAAAAACTGTTTCATAAACACTTAAAATCTTTGTTCTTCAGACATACACAAATGACTGCTGCTACATGTTTTCTTTTTTTCCTCTTTTAACAGGCAGTGGCTACAATTGATTCAGCGCTACTTTACCAGAATAAGCAAAGGTCTATTTGCCTTGCATGATATTAAATTAAATCAGTCTGAGAGATAAACAACTTAAATTTTAATGCTTCACATTCAAGGGTGCATCTGTGCTAATATTTAAATAACACAATACATCTATCTTTCAGACTCAGATTCTATGTCTTGGTCTTCTTTGGTTTTAGGCTTTTGTTGAAAGCTCTAAATTTATTTAATCTTCCTCTTTTCCAGAAAGGTGAGAGTATTGCTGTAAACCTTATTCAACTAAAAAAATTGTGCAAATCTTACTTCAGATTCATCCACTTAGTTATTTATTTTACAAGGTTAGATCAAGACTTAGTCACAAAGGCAAATAATATAAAGCAATATTACCTGTAACATTCTTTCAGTATATTTGGTAGAAGTATAGAATGACCACATCATCAAATAGTGCCTATAAAGAAATTTGTTCATGTCATTCCTCACTGGCTTGAATTACTTCATTCCCTAAATCACTGAAGATGAAGCAGTCCTTCTAGGATTTCTATACAAACGTAGGTAGTTCTTTTTCAGTTTTCACATATCAGATGAACCAGGGGAGGGTAAATACATATTCCTTTCAACTTTTTTCCTCCTTTATATTGGAATATATTGTTACCAAACTGCCTCCATCTTTATGAAGGTATATATACATAAATGCTCTCTTTACACACACACACACACACACACACACACACACACACACACACACACACGTATACTCACTTTGCCTCATGAGAAGAAATAGTGTGAGAAAAAAAATTCAAGACCCTAACACTATTCTTTCCATTAACTTGGGTAAGTTTCTAAACCTCAAAGAACTTCAGTTTCTTTATTTGCAAAGTGGAATTAATCATACCCACCTTTTTGGGGTTTTATGAAGATTAAATGAATATGCAAAACAAATAGATCCTGACAAATTACAGGCAATAAAAAAGTATCTCTTTTCTTCTTATTGCTAATTGTTGAATACGTTAGCAGGGCAAAGCAAGCCATTCTTTACCTTTTTTCCACTAAGATCCAGGAGACATGGTAAGACTATATTTTACTTTTCACAATGTATAAAGTTGCCAATCAGAAGACGTAGGATTTAGTACTAGGAGATAAACAATAATGGTATTGTTTCATGTGTTTTCTTAGAAGGAACTGAAATATACTCATTTGAAATTTTATTAACCATGGAAATGATGCTATAGTTTGCCAAATTATTTCAATGAATGAAGTTCTGAAATTTTGTGTTTTTTGGGAAAGCTTGTATACAGCCCAAACCCTTTTTTTCACCATGAAATTCAGTTCACAGTTATGCCAGAAGGACTTCCTGATGAGTTTTAACACACCACAACTCTCAGACGTAGTAGTTTACATCTAACCTTTTAAAAATTCTGTAACTTTTAGGCATTTGTGTAGATAGTATCCAGTGATGGCCACTACCAGTTTCTTCCTTCTCTGCTCTTGTGTGCTGCCCCTCATGTCAAGAGATGGAGTCTAATTTCCATCCCCTTGAGCCTGGGCTGGTCTTAGTGACGAGTGTGACCAATAAAATGGGTCAGGAGTGATGCTCTGCAGCCTCTGAGCCAAGGCTATAAGAAGTTTCATATCTTCTTGGTTGATCTTTTGGGATGTTTCCTCTCAGAATCAATCTGACTTGCTGTGAGAAGTCCAAGACACATGGAGAAGACTTGTAGGAACTCCAGCTTAGCCCCACTTGTTAGCCATTATTAGTGACCAGCCATGAGAATGAGCCATCTTGGATGTCTAGCCCAGCGAAGGATTCATATGACTCTAGTCCAAGTAGCCATTGGACTGCAACCACATAAAAAAGCCCAAGTTAGAACCAATCAACCCATAGAACCATAAGAGAAAATAATAAATTGTTGTTTTAAGCCACCAAGTTCTGGGTACTTTGTTATATAACAAAAATATAGATAACCAGAGCAGCATTATAAGCAAAAACATGGTACTCAAACAAACGTGTTCATATAAAGATGGGGTATCTGTTATGTTAAACCTCGAAATATTAAGCAATTTGTACCCTTAATAAGACCTAAATCCTGTTTTTGATTTCAGTGTAATGAGGCTTCAAGAAATACAGTGAGTGTATGGTGTTAGATTTGAGGGGGAGAATTGAAATATAGCATTTTGGAGCTTGGAGCTTCATATGCATCCATCCATTCATTTAATATTGATTATGCAAAGCAATATGCCAGGTGCTGTGGCGGATAAAGGCATGAGTCAGAAAGCTGTACCAATATTAGCATTTTGGAAGGCCCTTCCTTTTCCCTCTGAAGACAATAAACCACAGTGTTCAAGTTTCCTGCTGGGTTTTCATTCGGTGCTCTCTCCAGTTTTCTTTCTTCCATTCTTTTGGCCATTTTTTTTTTTTCAGGTTGTTTGTCTTTTTCAGTGTTTTGAAAGTGTAAAAAGAGAAAAGAAACCCTTAATTTCAAGGAAAAATAGTTGCTTACATAAGGACATGGTAATCTTCAAAAAAACAAACTAGTAATACTAGCAAGCAATCTAGAATTTTGGTGAAGATTTTTATTTTTATTTTTAGCTCCAATTTCTATTGACCCCATAAGATTACTTTTCTTTCAGTGTGATTTAAGCTCATGATCTGGTATAAATGACAGGATGGATAACAGAATTCTTATGTAGCCCAGATGCTTGAAATGTGATACACCAACAATTAATTGCTTTCAAGTATTGTGACTTTGTGAAGAACATGGGCTTTGAAGAGAGAAAACCTGGACTCTTTCTAAATCTGACAGTTACTATTTTTTTACTTCAGGTAATTTTGAAAACACTCTAAGCCTGAGTTTCATTATCTATAAAGTGAGTATAAAAGTGGTCTTGATATCCAAAGGCTATTGTGAGTATTAGCTGCAGTTATGCACATAAAGTACTTGAAAGGGCTCTAGTACATAGTAAGAGAACCAACATTTTTCTGAGATCATGATCACGGGAATTACATTTTCTAGGGTGTAAAAGATAGTGATGCTGAGGGTTCAGTGTGATTTGATTTAGGTTCCACAGTCAGTGGGGCAATTACAAATTATCTAGATCTATTCACTTTTTACAAGTGGTTTAAAATTTTTAAAGTGTCATTTAAAAAGCAGTGCAAGCTGTCTTTAAATGAAATCCCACCTAGGTGGGTCATTCGTTTGGTTGAAATGGGGATGGGGACCAGTTTCACTTTCTGCAGTGGTTCTCTTATGACAAAAACCTAATGGTTTAGCAAAGTCCACTTTAAAAACTACTGCACTAGGCTATTTTTCCTATGTTTGCAGCTCTATTTCTTTCTAGTCCTGCTTTGCCATGTGTTGTAAGCCCTCAAAACTCTATATTATCCTAAATGTCCTATGTCATTTCTTGCCTCCCTACAGGGGTTACAGCTTCTCACTCTGCCTGGCTAGTCCTAATCTGTACTCTTGGTATTCAAGATCAGCCTCTTTGCACCAGTTTGGAGGTGAAAGGATGTGAGGGGAATATGTATTAAGGGAAAAAAATCCCTTAAAATGCATTAATTTGCTATTGCAAATGTTTTATCCCAATTACAAAATGAAATCAAATACGTTTCACCCTAATTGCTCAAGCCGACTGAGCTACATTTTCATCCCATAGTTTTAAGTTTTATAATTTGGGATTTCTCCAAATACATTCTAGGGAAGTTGGTGAAGGCAGCTGGTGAACACAGATGTTATTTCATTAACATATTTAGCCAAATCTTGATAAATCCTAATATATATTTCCTTAAACCAGGAAGTTCCTTTCCTTGAGTTCCTTTTCTGACTTCCAGAAATTTTCAGGAATGTTGACCTGTATTCATGAAAATTTCATGGCTTTTTATAGTGCCCACAGTAAGTCCAGTCCAAACTCCACCGAACTTAGAGTTGCTACCGGCATCTTGTGCCCCTCAAGGCTTTGCCTCTGCTGTCACTGATGAGGCTGGGTGTCCCTTATATTTGGCATAGGGGGTCTTACAGCCTGCTCTTGAACCTGTAAAGTGTGAATAAGAGCATCTCTTATGTATTCCAGCACAGGGAGGAACTAAATATTTGCTTGAACAAATAAGTACTTGAGTAGCTGGTGACAGCTCTTTTAATTAAACAAAAATCAAATTATAAGAATAAAATATGCTTATTTTAAAATGAAACAATAGTGGTGCATGGAGGTAAAAAGGGGGAATCCCCCATTTTTTGTCCATTTTGTTCAAGTCTTCTGTATATTTCTACTTTTTTGTTTGTTTCTACATCATATATTTATTTTTTTATCAGTGCTCTTAGGAAGAAAGAAGAGAGAATGAGGCAGAGGCAGTATTTGGGAAGATAATGGATGAAAATATACCAACTTTGTTTTGATTAGCATTGTATGATATATGTTTATCCATGCTTTCGTTTTCAACCTTTCTGTTTTTTCTGTTATGTTATATCTCTTATATTTAATAAACAGTTGGAATTTAAAAAAATGTAGTCTAAAATTTTTTATCCTTTAACTAGAACATGTAGTGCATTTACTAACATTTCAAATTGTCCTGTGTTTTCTCTCCTTTCTTGCTTTTTTAGAATTGATTATTTTTTATCATTCTCTTCTCCTACTTCGGAAGTTGTATACTGTATTATGTTTCCTTTCTTTTAGTGGTTTCCCTAGAAATTATAATGTGAATAATTAACACATCAAATTCTAATGTCAAACAAAACCTTTACCTTTCTCCTACACAATACAAATCTTAAAAACCTTTAATTCCATTTACTCTCCTTTCGATTTGTATTACTTTGCTAGGAAATTTACTTACATCATTTTTTATACTCCACAATACATTGTTACTATTATTGATTTTATATAATCAAAGCTCACTTGGAGTTACACAAACACCTGCTAGTTTCTTTGCTATTTATTCTTTCTTGTACCTTGATCCCAAGTGTATCCATTTGGGATCACTTTCCTTATATATGAGGAATATCCTCTAGAATTTTATGAGTGAAGGTCTGCTAGTGACAAATTTTCTCAATTTTTGTTTATAAGAAAAATACAATTATTTTTAAATGCATATTTTAAAAATGATATTTTCCCTGGATATGGAATTCTAGATTGACAGTCACTTGTTTTCAGACCATTGAATGTATCATTTCACTGGCTTTAGTCCTAATGAAGCTGTTGAGAAATGAGATGTCAGCCTGTTGCTTTATTGAAAGATTCCCCCCACCGTCCCAGCTTCTTTTAACACCATCTCTTTGTCTTTGGTGTTGTGCTGCTTTACTATAATGTGAAATTTCTTCTGATGGGGATGTATTTGGCTTCTTAAATCTGTGGATTGACGTCTCATCATTTCTGGAATATTTTTGGCCATTATCTTCCCAAATATTTTACCTGCCTCATTCTCGCTTTCCTTCCTTCTGAAACTTTGATAGAAAATATGTTAACATGCTAACTCTATCCTCAATCTCTCTTAAATTTCCTTTCATTTTCCCCCCACTTCTTTATTTCTTAGTATTGCATTGTAGGTAGTTTTTTTTTGACCTATCTTCCAGTTCTTAATTTTTTTCTTCAGTTGTGTTTAAGTTGCTCACAAACATATCAATTGAGTTCTTAAATTTAAGTAAATGATTTTTTATTTCTAAAATATCTCTTTTATTCTTTTTTAGGTCTGTGGGTCACTTTTTATAGTGCCCACTGATAAGTTAATTCTTCTCTTTATTAGGTATTTTATAACTTAGAGATATTTATTCAAATATCTGAACTCTCATTCTGTTTTGGCTTTTTCGTTATTGTTCTTCTTATAATGCTTGAATTGATGTGTACATGGTAAGTTTTAATCCTAAGTTGCTTATTTTCTTTGGGAAATTATTTATGGGAATTTTTGAGTCCCTGGGTGAATATGAATTTCTCTAAATATCTGGAGAGTATTTTTGTTTGTTTGTTTGTTTGTTTTGTTTTTTTGTTTTGCGGTACGCGGGCCTCTCACTGCTGTGGCCTCTCCCATTGCGGAGCACAGGCTGCAGACGCACAGGCTCAACGGCCATGGCTCACGGGCCCAGCCGCTCCGCGGCATGTGGGATCTTCCCGGACCGGGGCACGAACCCGTGTCCCCTGCATCGGCAGGCGGACTCTCAACCACTGCGCCACCAGCGAAGCCCTGGAGAGTATTTTTGTTTGTTTCTGCCATATACTTGAAAGAATTATGCCTGGGACAACTTCAAACTAAACTTATGGTCTGAAGTCTTTTGGACCACACAAATGATATGGATTTGAGCTACAAATCTATACAAAACTTGTTTAAGATTATGACTTCTCAGGGAAAATATATCCTCTTTGCTCTCTTTAATACCAAGGCAAATTTTCTTGTAGCCTCCTGGAGGTGGGGAGGGAGGGATGAGATTACTTCTGATTCACTCTCACTGAACATGTGGCCACCTGAAGTCCTGTATAATTGGTTGGCAAAAGTCTCTCATAGACTTTCTAACTTGCGGTAACCTTGTTTTTGTTTTCAATCCCATGACTCTCTGAGGCTGCAAAAATGAAATTCAAGTTTCTGGGTTTAGAAAATGCCCCCATGGCAAAAGCAGTTTAGTCCTCTGCTTACTCTTTGGATTCTCTTTTCCACTTAGCTTTTGATTGGCAGTAATTTACTACTTTGTTATATCATAAATATTTTTTTTTTTTATAAATTTATTTATTCATTTATTTATTTTTGGCTGTGTTGGGTCTTCGTTTCTGTGCGAGGGCTTTCTCTAGTTGTGGCAAGCAGGGGCCACTCTTCATCGCGGTGCGCGGGCCTCTGCCGCGGCCTCTCTTGCTGCGGAGCACAGGCTCCAGACGCGCAGAGCTCAGTATTTGTAGCTCACGGGCCCAGCTGCTCCGTGGCACGTGGGATCTTCCCAGACCAGGGCTTGAACCCGTGTCCCCTGCATTGGCAGGCAGACTCTCAACCACTGCGCCACCAGGGAAGCCCCATAAATATTTTTAACCTGACATTTTTATATTTAATCCAGTATTTTTAGTTGTTTTTGGAAAGATAATCAATCCATCCAAATTCCTAGCCACCATAATATCTGAAGCAGAAATCCCCATTTTTGTCTATTCGAATCACGGCTGTCACTCAATCATACGGAGACGTCACATTTCTTACTTTGTTATTAATAATTATTGGGTTGTATAACATTTTATTTGCATATGCCATCATTCCAACTATATCATAAACTCCCTAAAACAACTTTGCTGTGATCTGCATGGCACCTGAACAGGGTTAACATAACGGGTGCCCAGAATATACTGGCTGATTGAAAAACTAGGGTACAATTTCTCCATTCAAGGAATATTCTGTTTTTTCATTTATCAGTATGGCACCACTGATCCACTGGCAGTAAGTCATGCTCTTTAAGTTCTTTTCTCCATCAGTACTGATTAATTTGTACTGATCTTTTTCTACTCTCTGGGCAGAAACACTTGTCCCCAGGGGCTTGCCTTCATGAGACAGAGGAGATTAGGGAATAGCATGCAGACTTCTTGCAAGTGTGTGTGAAATGGTAGTGAGAGAGATGTTTAGTTTTCTTTCAATATCTACTTCTCCTTTTCTCCTGTTACAGTAGGGTTTTTAGCTAGATACATGGCTTCCTAGGATAATAGAATATATTAGCCAGCTTCCTTTGTAGAGAAGCGTGAAATATAGCTGTGTTCTGGTCAAAGGGACATAAGGAGAAATACCCTGTGGCAGCCTCTAGGACCCTTCCATGTGAGACAACTGGCATGGACACAGTGAGCTTTCTTATCTCTTTCCCTTAACATGCTGTTTAGGATATATGTGATGGCTGTAATTCTGTCTCAGTCCATGAGTGAAGACCATGCCCAGAGGATGGCAGAGTGGAAAGTGAGAAAAAACTTGGGTCCCTCTGGACTTTGTGAAACAGGGCTGCCCTACTGCCTCTCTGGATTGTTTGCCTCTTTTTATCTGAGAGACAAATAAACTTCTTACTTATTTAAGCCACTATTATTTTAGGTTTCTGTTGTTCACATCTGAACATTATCTTCACTAATCTAGTGAGTAAACACTTAATTCCAGAAACTACGCAGTCAGGGATTTGTTTATAAATATCTGGGATCCATGACATAACATCTAGTCACACCAATTAATGTTTTTTGTCAATCCTTAGAGGTGGGATTGGATGGTAAATAGCATAACCTAAATATATAATATCTGTTTTATGTGTTTAAATTAAATGCATAGTGAACTCTACAGCTTTCAGTATGTTTTGAGTTTTATTATTCTATAATACCTATTCCAGGGCTTAGAATTGGTTAGCTTTCCAACTCATTACAATGTAGACAGGATAGCAAAATCCTACTATTGATTCCAGAAAAAAGAAAACCCCAAAATGATAACTAAAGGCACATTCACTTATGGATAAAGATGCAAAAGTCCTAAGTAAAATAATAGCAAATTGAAGCAGTAACCATACTTCATAACCAAGAAGGTTTACTTCCAGGTTTGCAACTATCATTCAACATTAGGAAAGTTACCAGCGTGATTCATTCTATCAATAAATTAAAAGTGTGTGTATGAAGGAGATCACTCAATAGACACGGAAAAATTCCTACTCTTGATGAAAATCTCTTAGCAATATAGAAATAAAGAGAAAATCCTTTAACCAAACATAGTGTATTTATAAAAGACCTTAAGCACAAACTTTACTTAACAGTAAAATACTGAAAGTATTCACATTAGAGCCAAGCACAAAGCAAGAACGTTCACTACAACTGGTAGTACTCCACATTAGATGAGAAATCCTGTTTAATTCAATAAATTAAAAAATATATATATTATGTAGAAATCATATAAGGTTAGCCTTTTATCATACTGTTTACATTACACTATATATCAGGGGTCTCCAAACCCTGGGTCATGGAATGGTACTGCTCCGTGGCCTGTTTGGAACCAGGCCACACAGCAGGAGGTGAGCGGTGGGCAAGTGAGCGAAGCTTCATCTGTGTTTACAGCCACTCCCCATCGTTCACATTACCACCTGTGCTGTACCTCCTGTCAGATCAGCGGCAGCATTAGGTTCTCATAGGAGCACAAACCCTGCTGTGAACCGTGCATGTGAGGGATCTAGGTTGCGTGCTCCTTATGAGAATCTAATGCCTGATGATCTGAGGTGGAGCTGAGGCTGTGATGCTAGCGCTGGGGAGCAGCTGCAAATACAGATTATCATTAGAGGAGAGGTTTGACTGCACAGAGACCATAATAAATCAATTGCTTGCAGACTCATATCAAAACCCTATCAGTGAGTGGCAAGTGACAGTTAAGTTGCATCTGGTGGCAGGCTTTATAGTGGCAAGTGAGTCGATGTACTTCAATTGTACAACTGCATCTGGTGGCAGGTTTTAAGTCAGAATCCAACACATATTTTAGTCTGCACGTGGCCCGCCCATTATTTTATTTACCACTTCCATCCGTGCCTCTTTCCTGCACTGTTGCAGTTGTCTCAGTCACAGTTTTGGTAAGCCCACAGGCTAACCCCAGCCAAAATGAGTAAAACACAAACGTCACTGGAGAGCTTCTTGGAAAAGTGGGAAAGACACAATGATGAGACAGCAGAAGACTCTAAGACTGCCAACAGAAAGAAAGCTGCATTTAAAGGAAAATACCAAGACTGCTACTTAAATTATGGGTTCATTGCAACAGGTGATTCACATTCTCCAAGACGCTTTGTATATAATATGTGGTGACCGGCTATCCAATGAAGCCATGAAACCTTCAAAACTGCTTCGCCACATAGAGACCAAGCGCCCTGCATTAAAACACAGACCTTTGGAGTTTTTCAAAAGAAAAAAACGTGAACACGAAGAGCAGAGGCAATTAGTGAAGGCCACCACTTCATCAAATATGTCTGTACTGAGAGCATCATTCTTAGTGGCTAACCGCATTGCTAAAGCTAAGAAACCCTTTACTATTTGTGAAGAGTTGATCCTCCCTGCTGCTAGGGACATTTGTTGTGAACTTTTAGGAGAGGCTGCAGTTCTGGCACGTGTTCCTCTGTCATCTAGCACCATAACTAGAAAAATTGATGAAATAGCAGAGGATATTAAGGCACAATTTTTATAGAGGATTAATGAGTCCCCGTGGTATGCAATCCAGGTTGCCAAGTCTACCAATGTTGACAACAAGGCAACAATGCTTGTTTTTTATTTTTGTTTTTTTTTTCTGTGGTACGTGGGCCTCTCACTGTTGTGGCCTCTCCTGTTGCAGAGCACAGGCTCCGGACGCGCAGGCTCAGCGGCCATGGCTCACGGGCCCAGCCGCTCCGCGGCATGTGGGATCTTCCCGGACCGGGGCACAAACCCATGTCCCCTGCATCGGCAGGCGGACTCTCAACCACTGCGCCACCACGGAAGCCCAACAATGCTTGTTTTTGTGCGATATATTTTTCAGGAGGATGTGCATGAGGATATGTTATGTGCACTTTTGTTGCCAACCAAAAGCACAGCTGCAGAACTATTCAAGTCTTTGAATGATTACACAACAGGAAAACTGAATTGGTTATTTTGTGTAGGTATATTACAGTCGGAGAGGCTGCCGTGACTGGACGGCTTTCTGGTCTCACTACTCGGGTCAAAGAGGTTGCATCTGAATGAGTCTACGCTCTATGTCATCCACAGAGAAATGCTGGCTAGCCAAAAAATGTCACCTGAACTCAACAACATTTTGCAGGATGTAATTAAAATTATCAACCCCATTAAAGTACATGCCCTTAACTCACGACTGTTCATGCAGCTCTGTGAGGAGATGGACGCGGAGCACACACGTCTTCTCTTATACACAGAAGTGAGATGGCTTTCTAAAGGTAGATCACTGGCCAGAGTTTTTGAGTCATGAGAGACGCTCCAGAGATTTCTTTTAGAGAAACAGTCACCACTGGCAGCACATTTCAGTGACACAGAATGGGTTGCAAAACTTGCTTACTCGTGTGACATATTCAACCTGCTCGATGAACTCAGTGTGTCACTTCAGGGGAGAACAACTGTGTTCAAGTCGGCAGATAAAGTGGCCGCATTCAAAGCAAAACTGGAATTATAGGGGTGACGAGTGAACATTGGGATTTTTGACATGTTTCAAACATTAGCAGAGATTTTGAAAGAGACTGAGCCAGGGCCTTCTTTCTCCCAGCTGGTGCATGCTTACCTATAGCAGCTTTCAAGAGAGTTTGAGCATTGCTTCCCAACCACAAAAGACCCCCGAACTGGGAAGGAATGGATCCACAACCCATTTGTGAATAACCCAGCTGAATAGACTTTGTCTGTGCTAGAAGAGGATCAACCACTTGAGATTGCAAATGACTGTGGCCTTAAAAGTATGTCTGAGACAGCTTCAAATTTCCATATGTTCTGGGTTAAAGTAAAGGCGGAATAGCCTGAGACTGCCACAAAAGCACTGAAAAGCCTGCTACCATTTCCAACATCCTATCTTTGTGAAGCAGGGTTTTCTGCAGTGACAGCAACCAAAACACTATTACAGAGTAGACTGGACATAAGCAACATGCTTTGTATATCACTGTCTCCCATCACCCCCAGATGGGACCATCTAGTTGCAGGAAAACAAGCTCAGGTCTCCCACTGATTCTGCACTATGGTGAGTTGTATAATGATTTCATTATATATTACAGTATAATAATAATAGAAATAAAGTGTACAATAAATGTAATGTGCTTGAATCATGCTGAAACCAACCTCCCAGGTCTGTGGAAAAATTGTCTTCCACGAAACCAGTCCCTGATGCCAAAAAGTTTGGGGACCGCTGTTATATATGATGTGATAATTTTCATATTACTTATATAACACATGATAATATAAACAATATATAAATCGTTATATATAATATAAATATCATATATATAATAAATATAAATATAATGCCATTGATGCAAAAAAAATCAGAGACATCTCCAAATAGAATCTCCAAATAAATCCATGTATATATAAGAATTTAATATAATAATAAAGGTGGCCTTCGAGTTCATTTGAGAAATGCCTTCCTAAATAAGGCAGAAAATCTAGAATCTAAAAAGGAAAGAAACCAGAGAGATTTGATTTTTATAAACTAATGAAACAAACAAAAACACTGAGTATGTTAAAAGGTAAACAAATTTAAAAGGCAAGTATTTGACTAGTATAAAAATATGTATATATGTGTATATAATAAAATTATTGCTTTAGAAAAAATATGTATATATGTGTATATAACAAAGAATATATAAAAACCAATAAGAATTTAAATCACCCAATAAAAAGAAGGGCTAAGCATATGAAATATTACAAATAAATGCATGAACTTTTGAAGTAATTCTAACTCTTCCATGAAAATTAGGGAAATGAAATTAGAACAATTATGAGATATATATGTGATATACGTATATATCCCTAAAATGAGAAAAAAGTGAAAAAGAGTGATAGTATTCAGGTTTGGTGAATTTGTTGGGAAATGGTGACTGAATATACTATTTGTGGCTATACAAATTGGTTAAGCCTCTTTGAAGACCCTCTGAACATCTTTATCAAAATTAAAAAAAAAATTAACACTTGAGCTAAAGTTTAGACTTTATACATATAGGTAAAGACTTATGTACTTAGATAATCACCTAAGCAGAGTTTGTAGTTAAGAATAATTGAGGGATTTCCCTTGCGGTCCAGCAGTTAAGACTCCACACTTCCACTGCATGGGGCAAGGGTTCCAATCCTGGTTGGGGAACTAAGATTCCGCATGTCGCACCGCGGCCAAAAAATAAAAAATAAAATAAATTAAAAAATAAAATAAAATGTATTGTTGAGTGTTTAAAAAAATAATTGAGATTAGCCTAAATGTAAATCAATAATGGAATGGTTAAACATCAGCTTTATGAAACAGATATTCTGCCACAGTTAAAAAGACTTAGAAAATATCTATAAGACATACTTTTGAGTGAGAAAAAATGATGTTTTCAGAACAATGTGTATGACATAATTTTCTTTACGAAAACGTTTGTTGTATACATACAAATTCTATACTTAAACGCATATGCTAAAGCATGGATAAAAGTTACTGGTGTCCTTTCAGAGGCAGGGAGAGAAGCGCCTCAGGCGAAGTGAAAGATGGTATTTACTTTGTAACCTACATACTTTTGTATTATTTGAATTTATTTAAAAAATTACAGCCTAAGGAATTTTTACAATTTTTTTTGCGGTATGCGGGCCTCTCACTGCTGTGGCCTCTCCCATTGTGGAGCACAGGCTCCGGACGCGCAGGCCCAGCGGCCACGGTTCACGGGCCCAGCCACTCCGTGGCATGTGGGATGCTCCCGGACCGGGGCACGAACCGGTATCCCCTGCATCGACAGGCCAACTCTCAACCACTGCGCCACCAGGGAAGCCCCTAAGGAATTTTTAAAACAATTACAAAGATCCAAGATTCTTTCTTTCTCATTTGGGGTTATTCCTGTATGAAATGCTCTGTTTGTAAGTCCTATAGAATTCCATGCAGCCATTTTAAGGAAACCCTGACTGATCTTTAGGAATTAAGTGTACATATGAAATAACTTTGCAGGAATAAAAGCAGTATAAAATGTTAGCTATTGTTACAGTAAATGTGTAGGTATACTATGCTGACAGTGGTTTCACCCATAGTAGGTATACAGGTTCTAACAATGCCATTTGTTTAGGTGTAAACACAATTCTTACATAGTGAAGACTTGGGCTAAGAGAGTGTATTTCTATTTCTTTTGAGATAACCTTAAAGAGCTTGAAAATCGGGGAAGAAAAAATTAAGTGAAAATTGGCAGAGGATCTGTTTCTAGAGTGTTTCATGTTCTGCTAGCTCTAAAAATCTTCCTGTAGTGACAAATGTCCTTCACATATTACCTGTTATATGTGTTTTCATTGGGTTAGGAAGAAGCAACTTCAACCAGTCCTTTTCGAGGAATCCTGTATCTTACTTGTAGCCACTGGAATGCCTATCACGTTTTCACTGCTTGGTGGAAGCACAGGTTTGTCAGATGAATACAAATGATGGTACTTGTTTTTTGACACCATTAATATTCCAGAAAGTCAAGGTTTTCACTTGAGAAATAATGCAAACTTGAATTGGGAATTTATAATACCCAGTGTGAAACTGTTGAGACCTTTCTAATTTTTGGTGAAAGAGAGGTGAAGAACTTGAAAAAGGGGAAAATGTTCTAGGTTATTTGATGTTAGAGGAAGGCGAAACGTTTCTTCTTTTACGGTTGGAGAAAACAAACTGATGAAAAGTGTACCAATTGCATTTTCACCAGTTACTGCTGATAGATTAAACTTCAAATTGATTCTATTTATGAAACCTGATATCCCATTTTGTAATTCAATGAAGAGCTCTGCCAGTGGACAGTGGGTCTAGCAACACGTTGGGAGACAGATTAGTGTGTCAAGTGCAGACTGAGACCAAAGGGACAAGCCTGTTGACTCCAGAAGACCTACATTTTCAACCTGCTGTTGAAATGTCAGCATCTATGGAAATTGCAGCCAGAGAGGCAGCACTGAAGTTTACTCTAAAATTCTAAGGTGGGAGGAGGTCCACTGAGGAAAGGCCTCAATAAAATGGAGGAAATTGAAAGCTTAGCAAGCAAAAATGCATGTCTGGGTAATATTACTAATGTGGGATTTCAGCGGATGAATGTGTGAAAGAATGAAATGGAGACTCAGATGAAGAAACTGAGAACAAGGGACTTCATGAAGCAAGAGCTCAGCTCTTGCTTCATGTCTTTTTTTTTTTTTTTTTTTTTTTGCGGTACGCGGGCCTCTCACTGTTGTGGCCTCTCCTGTTGCGGAACACAGGCTTCGGACGCGCAGGCTCATTGGCCACGGCTCACGGACCCAGCTGCTTCGCGGCATGTGGGATCTTCTCGGACCGGTGCATGAACCCGTGTCCCCTGCATCGGCAGGCGGACTCTCAACCACTGCGCCACCAGGGAAGCCCTTGCTTCATGTCTTGTTTCATTTCTTGATACATCAAGAGCAACTTCCTGGGTCTGTTTACAGCCTTTTCTACTATATCTGGTTCGTAGTTTTCCCTTGGGAAGAGAAAGCCTTTTCTCAGAAACAGCACTGAAACAGGTCAACAAGACCATCTCTATGGATAGAAACACAAGGGGTGGTAAAGTGTATGGTGATTAAATATGTTGATCAGCTCAATAGTGGTGAAAGTACATTTTGGGATAGAATGTGGCTAGAAAGCTTCTCTTCTGGAACTGGGTAAAATGCAGTATTAAAAGCCATATCAGCCAATATGAAAATAAAATTGGAATCTTAAACAAATTGAGATGCAAATATTTATAATGCAGATTCTAAGTTTACAGAAATGATTTTTCTTATTGAGAATAGTGGCTGTTTAAATAATTATCCGTGCTTCTGTACAGAAAGTTTGATTGTTAGGAAACCATTAAAAATATCCTTGGGCGGGGCTTCCCTGGTGGCGCAGTGTTTGAGAGTCCGCCTGCCGATGCAGGGGACACGGGTTCGTGCCTCGGTCCGGGAAGATCCCACATGCCGCTGAGCGGCTAGGCCCGTGAGCCATGGCCGCTGAGCCTGCGCGTCCGGAGCCTGTGCTCTGCAACGGGAGAGGCCGCAACAGTGAGAGGCCCTCGTACTGGAAAAAAAAAAAAAAAAAAAATCCCTGGGCTGTGTTAAATGCACGGCTTGGGTTCAAAGTATATTTAGCATTCCTTTTGACAATCTTTGTCAAAGGCATTTCTTCCATTTTAATTTAATGGTAGGTGTTTGAACCTAACTACTTAGTTAATTCATTAATGGGTTCATTGTACATTTACTGAGTGCATGTTCTGTACCAGATACTGTACTGGAGATAGAGTGGTGAATAAGACAATAGCGGTCCCTGTCATTATGGAGTTTGCAGTGTAGTGGACTTTGGTAGAGCAGTACAATGTCCCCTTATCGGAAGTTTTTAGATACGTTTTTATACTATGTATAAAATTAATGCATAGTGTTAATGCACAACACAGGAAAAGATAAGGATGGACAGGATAGATGAAGAAGCGTTATCTCTTATTCCCATCTCTTGCAGACAACAATTGTTAAAGTTGTGACATATTGCTTTCAAATTATTTTTTGAAGATGTAGAGATCTATGTGCCTTTTCTACCTTTACCTGTCTATTTGTCATCTATTCATCTGTCTGTTCCTCAACATGAATATACAGGTGCATGAGCACATGCACAAACACGTATACAACCATTTTGTTAAATGAATAAAATTAAAAGAATACAAAGCATATTCTTGGCTAGTCCACATCTTTATGCACATTAAAATAATATATTCCTTTTTGAAAAATAATTCACATTCAGGTCCTAAAAGTTGAGTAATATCTAAATCAAAACCTCAATTTCCCATTCAAATCAAAGCTTCTTCTCTTCATTCAACCTATTTCTTTTTTTTCTTTATCTCTTTTAATTGAACTATAATTGACATACATTAGTTTCAGGTGTACAACATAATGATTTGACATTTGTAGAGGGATATTCTTATTTAGTAGTTCTCAACCTGTTTAAACATTAGACTCTCCCAGAGAGCTTCCTAAAAATAACCCATGCATGGGTCTCACTTTCAGACATTCTGATTTACCTGGTCTGGAGAGGGGCCTTGGCAACCGTGTTTTAAAAAACTCCTTATGTGATTCTAAGGGGCAGCCAGAGCTTTAAAAAGTCCCAGTACCCAGGCTATACCCCTTACCAGGTAAATCAGAATCTTTGGGTGAAGCCCAGACACACAGTATTTTTTTTTGGCTTAGTTGCCCCACGGTGTGTGTGATCTTAGTTCCCAGACCAGGGACTGAACCCGTGTCCCCTGCATTGGAAGGCGGATTCTTTACCACTGGACCACCAAGGAAGTCCCAGGGTGTGCATTTTTAAGATAGAAAACATATCTCTTTTGCTTTTACTTAAAAATAATTTGTTTTCAAGTATTCTAATGGTCATGTGAAAAAGACATTTACTTGTGTTTTCATTACTTACCCTGAGGAAGAACAAACGTGGAGTAGACCTCCTGGATCACCAGGAATCAAACTCCATGCTCTTCATAACTATAAATGTCAAGTAATGGGGTAAGTCCAGGACACTACACTTATTCAGGCTTCCACACACATCTGTTTAAAATACTTAAAACAGACACAACATTTGCATTGATGGCACAGTGGCATTTCTCTGTCACAACTGAGAACCATTTTAAAATTGTATCACTTTTAGTCTCTATACTGATTTAAACAAAACAAGATTTATATCTACCATGTAGGAGCTTTCAGTTCAATATATAGGGACACTATAGCTTCATTGCTCAAGAAGTTCCATTCAGCAGAAGAAAAATATGGATGAATTCTATGGCTCTTTTCTTTCGCCAGAAAGACGTTAAGTGTTACAAGGAGTCACTTCACACCTGAACTCTGCTGCCTGGAAGGTAAAAGGGAGTGGAGGCAGCCAATC
>NW_020185337.1:383923-385200 GCF_003031525.2 Neophocaena asiaeorientalis asiaeorientalis | reverse complement strand
GGAACTCCGGATTTCCTGGCGACGAGTCAGCCAGTCGGAGCACTGTCACATCCAGACAGCCGACTGGACCCGATGCCTGGCCCAACCCGGTCCAACAAGTCAAGACCAAGGGCCCTGGAGCTCAGCCCGCGCCTCGCTGCCTGTCTGCCTCCTGCGGTTCGCCTCCTGGGGTTCGCCTCCTGCGGTTCGCCTCCTGCGCGCATGTGCCAAGGCCACCCGTCCATTCAACCTATTTCTGACCCACGTGGCGCAAGGGCCCACAGCGAAGAAGGTGAGTACGATTTTTTATCAAACTTCCCTCCTCAGCCTGCTCTTGGACTGTCCAATGTTTGAACAAGGGAGGGGAAATTAGAGAAAAAGAGACAAAGTCTTAGTCCTGGTTTAGTTCTCCTTTGCCTGATATTGCTGGTTAGCCATGTCTGTCGTTTTAAAAAGTGTTTAAATATTTGCAGTGATTGGAATGGATTTCTAGCTCTTTAGAGGCAGTTTGCACTTGCATGTACACACGTACATGTGCGTGCACACACACACACAAAGTTGTGCTCTACACTGTTTCCACAGACATCTCTAACTTCTTAACATGTCCTTCCTCACTGCACCAAAGCTCCCACTGTCCCTCTCAGATGGGTCACATCCCTCATACCACTTAGCCCTCAGGAGTCTTGTGCGTACTTGCTTTGCTAAACGGTTGACGTACCAGCTGCCCCGTCCAAGTGTACTATGTCCTTACCTTGCTAACTCAGATGACTCCAATCCATTGTCTTCTTTCAGATTGAGAAGCAGTTTGCAGTCTCCCCAAATTCCAAGAGATACCCATCAAGCTCAGTCAAAACTCTCACTTTATTTCAGTTCTGTGCAACAATAGGACCTACCGTTCCACGGGGTTGGGGCTCATGAGTGATGCCAATCTATTTTGTCCTATTCCTCTATGTTTGTTTCTTTTTGGAGCATTTGAGAGACAGTTTGAAGGGAAGGGAAAATGTCATTATACCCTACGTTTGAGACGTTTGACTAACCGTCTCAAAGTTGCTCTTTTTTTTTTTTTTTTTCTCAAAGTTGCTCTTTAATCCACTTTTGACTTCACTTAAGTGGGTTAGAGGTGGTGGTGGAGGGCGTTAATAGTTAGCTGCTGGACCTGTTCTACTCTTTTCGCTGAACCTCCATGGATGGGTCTAGCATCTCTCTTTAGAATGTGCAGTTATTTATAACCCATTGTTCTAAGTTTTGGGGCTTCAGCCAAAATTCTAAGACAACAGGAAAAGTCCTATACAAATTCC
>NW_020185337.1:342636-383825 GCF_003031525.2 Neophocaena asiaeorientalis asiaeorientalis | reverse complement strand
TGTCAAATATATATATATATATATATATATATATATATATATACACACACACAGAGGAGGGGAGAGAGACACAAAGTTGATTTTATATTGCTTATGCAGTGCTTTCTAACTTTTTAAAACTTATAATTATATCCTGTGCATTTAATCATGTCATTATATTTTGGAAGTGTTTCATATTATTTCATCTAATAAAAGTGTCATAATTTATTTCCCTTTTTAATCGTTTAAAGTGTTGTTTTTTTCCTTTGGACTATAACAGTAATATCTACTCATTAAAGATATTTAGAAAATACAAAAAAGTACCAAGAAGACAACAAGACCATTTGTAATCCCATGAAAAAGAACTACCTACAGTTTTGTATGTTCCCTTCTAGGTTTTCTTTCCCTGAATAGGTATACATAGATATATGGATATATAGAGGTAGTTGTGTCTGTGTGTGTATATATGCATATATCTACATATATGCATTTTTAATCTCATTAATACTTTGTATTATCATACATCTGCATTTAAAAATGAATGAGGCTTCTACTGTATACAGTTTTATATCCTGTTTTCACTTTCAATTATATTTTAATCTTTCTTCATATTCGAGGTATTTTAAAAACCTTACTTTTTATTACCATAAAATCACATGCATTAGTTACAGAGAATTTAGAAGATATAGATTAGCAAAAAAGAAAGTAGTCACAGTATTAACTTTTTGGTGTTTATCCATTCTGAATCTATCAAACAGCTTTTAGGTAGAAATGAGGTCACAATAATATGAATAGTGAAATCTCACTAGCTCTTCTGCAGAGCTCTCTCTCCTGTTCCCACCCTGTCCAGTTATTTATGGGCGTTCCCCACCTTAGAATGCTAGTCATTCTGCTTCTGCTGCTCGTTCATCTGTTGATAGCAGCTGTATTGAGATGAGAGAACCTCTTGGGTGGGTGTGGTGTCAGCTGCATGCTCTAGTCCCCAGAACCACGACTTTTTGCCCACCTGGGAGCTCAGTCCAGTTTGTTTTACTGAGCTCCTTCTCTCCCTCTGATTCTCTCCGGGGACCTCATAGTTCTGCCCTGAAATCTGTCCTTTGTACTATTATCCGTCCACCTCCCATGGTCTGAGAGTTATGTCTGTGTGTATGCGCAATTCAATTGTAGATACAATTCAAAAAAACATACCCTTCCCCAGGGGGTGCTTCAGCCCTGCTGTAATTCATTAGAGTTATTAAGAGGGAAGCTGACACTGGCAGTACATGGTTACACACACACACACACGCTTTTATAATTATGAGATAATTTTTATAAAATACATGATATTCTATACCATGTGCTTTTCTGCGTGTGTTTATCATGAAATATTTTATGTATTTAAATATTTTTATCTGCATATGTATGTGTACATAGTGGTTTTAAAGATGGGTCAATGGATTCTTAGACACTCCTCTACTCAAGAGGTACAGCTTAATTACCCTACCCTTGAATGTGGGCTGAACTCAGTGACTTGCTCCTAGTGGAAGGACATCACTTGTCATATTATATTATAACAGACCGTGCATCCATCTCAAATGCTCCTCCCCCACTCTCTCAAATCTGACTCAGAGAAACTGGAGAGAATAAAAATGATTATTGTTTTAAGCTGCTTAAGTTTGGGGTAATTTGTTATGCAGTAATAGATAACTAACACAGGATAGATACATGATAGATAGATAGATAGATAGATAGATGATAGACGTATAAAGAACATATAAAATACAAACCTGTGACCTAGCACTTAGCTTGCGTATGCTTTGCCACTCGGTGTATCCTGAATAATTTTGTAAGTCTTTAAGTTTTATCCTATAATATCATTTAAAAATGATTGCTAGCATTCTATGGTATAAATATAATTCCCTTTACCCTAATACCAAAGTTTGGTTATTTAATTAATTTCTAGTTATTCATAATTAACAATCCTGTGATGAACTATACAACTGTATAGTCAAGATTCTTAATTGCAAGCAACAGAAACTTTTTCTTGCTGATTTAAACAGAAAAAGGAGTTATTAAAAAGGTATTAGACCTAAAATGACTTCAAAATAAAAAGTAAAAAAAAAAACCCTGAAAAACAAAAGAAAACAAAAGATATTAGGAAATGGACAAACAATGTACTGTATAGCTCTATGGAGTATAAACAGCTGCAGAACGCATCCAAATAAAACCATAGAAACTGTCCAGTGAGGAGAATGAAGTCATCTCAAAACCTTAAATGCTGATCCAATACCAGCAACACTCACTGGTCCTGCTGGCACCACTGCCATACTTGCCCTAGGAATTCTCCTTGTTTCAGCTGCCACAGCTACCTGGGAGGATTCTCTTGGTATCTGCTTCTTTTTGATACTGACTCCTGAGTCTGGAGTTGATGAGTGTGACTGGTGGAGCCTTTGTCACAGGCCCATGTCCTCCAAGGGAGAAGGGAAAAATGAGAACTTGGGAATTTTAGTTTCTATACTGGGAGATAGGTTGGATCTCGCAGTGAGAAGGGGGATTAGATACTGAGAAGTGAAAAAGAGTGCCAAACATGCCCTGAAATCCACGTTGGCACATGCAACATTGACTTGAACTCTTCCTCCAATAGTTAAAAATATTTTCCCTCCAACTTAATGCAGCTAACCTTCATGTTTCCAAAATGCATTCTCTTCCTCCCCCAAAGGGGAACACTACAAGTCTCATTCCTTACTGCATCCTGACAAATCCATTTTTCTTCTAGTTGAGTTATAATCCATTGTAATCCTGTGGGGCACATTGAAAAGTTGTTCAGCACCAATACATCCTCTACAAAATAGAGGGAGGAAAGGGTAGGAAAGAAGAGAGAAGTTAATTAAATATACAAACACAGAGGAGGAAGAAAACAGGACATTGTTGCAGTCCTCTTTTTGTAACTGGTCATGAGGCTGAAAGTTGGCAGTTAAGACTTTTCTCTTCCATTGCTCATTTCATGTATCTTTTAAAAAATTTAGCCAATACCTCAAATGTTCAAGGTTCTTTACCTGATGTGGTGTCCCAAACCTTCATTCTTGAGAAATCTAAGCCTTTGGTTGTCTTTCCTACATAGATGGCCATGGTCTCCCAATTAATTTCATCAATTAACAAATAAGACCAGGAAGCACCCCGGGGCATTCTTTGAGTTCTGTCAATATTTCTTACTTTCCTAATTATTGTGCTGCAGCAATTCTAATCCCTCTTGATCAGGATCAATCTCAAAAGTCAGGATCAATCTCAAAAGTCAACAGCTGGGTGGTATTGTCAGTTTACCAATTAATGACTCCATTGTTGTATCTTCTGAAGCATTCCTACCTTGGTTACTAGCACAACCGAACCAACAACACCCAGAGTTTCATGGATGGAAAGCTAAATTTTGAGAATGCCTGTATTTTGTGCGGGGCCTTTTGAAATCTAAGATTTCTTTTCCCTGTTTGGTCAGTTGATCATAAACACCTCTCCATGATAGCTGAGGCAAAAATAAAAGTAGGGATTAGTAATGTGGCTCCAAAAACTTGTGCCTTCAGAACCTAATCAAGTCCAGTTCTATATATCCATTTCCATTTGATGGTGGAGCACTTTGGGGCATACCTGACTTCATAGACAAGTGGATTAATACACAAATTCATAACGTGACATTGCATGTCCCATGGTCACATGTTTAGTTGTAGCCTCGTACCAGAGACAAACCAGGAACTATTCAAAATAAGCACAGACACTTGAGAAAAGGGTAGCGACTTTGCCCACAGATTTCTGCTGTGGTTCTCCTATAGGGGCTGGCCGCCAACTTAACCATTAGATTTCCTGGGTATAAGAACAAGGTAGTGAAGCTACTTCCAGAAGTGTCTGGTCAGCTGAAGAGCCTTCTTTTCCTATGGGATCTTACTTGAAACTGGCACCCTTTAATATGTCTCGTAAATGCTCAGATGGCATACTCAAAAGTGGTTATGTTTTCTCTCCTAAAACAAAAATGGCCCAAGTGTCATGCCCTTTTGTAGTGGATATGAAATATTTTACCTTATTATCTACTTTGTTTGGGAGAGCCCATGTTGCCCTGGAAACACCTTTTAGATAAGTTAATATTAGGCTTCTGTATTTTTGTGCCTTTATCTCATATTTTCTGGCAAATGTGTATTTTAGCCAGGTATATTTTACCTAGGTGTCTTATTATTTCCCATGAATCAGAATAATGTCTGTCAGATGGTGAGTCAATCCACTTCTCTAAAGGGAGTCCAGATTATCTCTTATCAAGACTCATAGATATGGGATTTCCCATATATAGGAGTCTCAGGAAAGTGACAAATGTCTACTGTAATAATGAATGATTCCCATTAGGTACGAATTTGCAGTCAAGTACGATTAACAACTCGGAGTACTTACTGATTTGAATAAGCCTGAGCAATACAGGTACACTTGATAACCAGGCTCTTAAAAAGGAAGATCATTAATTAAGTGCATCTTTCAAACATAAAACCCCATGGACTTCTAGTTACTTTTTATGATACCTTGAGTCTATGGCAAGACATCCTTCAAAATTTTTGATTTGTGTTGTTTTGATGTGGAAAAATGTGAATGTTTCTTCAAGGACAGATTCAAATTTTCTGAACAACACTAGGCTCCCGTGGTCATTTGTCCTGGGGACAAAATGGATTAATGAGTTTAGACCAGGTTGGGCAAGAGTCACCCACTACACTGAATCTATCATGCTTTTCTTCCCTTTTTAATAACAGAGAAGGGGATGGTTCCTATGTGATTAACTTCTTGTCTGTGCAGAGGTGGGGAAATATTACCAAATTGTTAGTTTGTCCATACTTTATAAGAAATTCCCTGCTTACTTTTTCCTGTTTATTCAACAAATCCTCCATCCTGTTCTTGTTTGCCCAACCCAGTCATTTGGAATTTCTTTATCTCTTTTCATACACATTTCCCACAAGACATACCAAGGGTAATTACATAAGCATAGCTTTTAATTATTAAGAGAGAACACTTAGGGAATGCCATATTTAAAACATTTTAAATTCCAATTAAGTGAAAATTTTACTACAGGACACAGGTATTTCAAGTTTTGAGGAATATCTGATGGGTGAGTATTAGATCACTTTATATTATGCTTATAAGATACATACTGCACATGTCTATGATTATTTTTATAAGTGAAATTTCTGGGTCAAAGGGGGTACATGTTCATAAGGGGTTGGAATAAACTTGGCCCCAAGAAAAATAATTAATTTATAACTCTACCAATAAGTGTAAAAAGAGCTTATTTCTTCATACCTTGGCTAAACTTAGATATTACAAATGAACACAGTCTTTGACAATTTGTTCGATAATAGGTGTTATCTCCTTTTAAAAAAATGCACAAATCACGTATTTTTATAGGTTTCTTATGTCATTTTTTAAATTGAAATTTTTGTCTTATTGATTTCAAAGAACTTTTTATATATTAAGAATATTAAGCATGTACTTGTCATTTATAGCTAAAACATTTTTTCCAGTTTTTAATGTGGTTCTAGTTAGAAGAAATACAAGTATTAAGTATATATACCAATACAAGTATTGGTAAATATATTTATATTTTCCTTATTTTTTTGCCTAGATAAATTGATAGCATGCCTAGAAAGTATTTATGCTAAATTTGTATAAATGTTCTCCTATAATTTCTAATAAAACATTTTGTTTATTGCTTCAATTTAAATCTTTATCCAATCTGTAATGTGTTCTGGGGTATATCTCGGGGGTACTGATCCAATCTTTTTCCTCAACAATAAGATACTCAATTTATTAAATAAACTGTCCTTTCTTCCCTGATTTAATGCACTATCTTATCCCACACTAAATTCTTAAGTGTGCTGGTACTTGGCCTGTATGTGGACACACTTTCTTGTTCCCATTGTTTGGTTTGATTCTGTGCCTCTACAATGTTTTGATTATTGCAGATTTTTAAACGTTTTATACATTATATTCAGTTTTTAGTTTGACTTTATTTGGTAAGAACATACTGTTTTCAAATGAAGTTATTTTCTAAATTATTCAATTTGTCAAAACTATTTAATCAGGAGTTTTATTCCTAAGACATTCCTATAAAGTTGTTTTGAATTCACGTTATATTCCTAATTTAAGTTGTTATTTATGACATTTGTATTCATCTCCAAAACTATATTAGTCACAGTTTTATAGTTTTAACAATGTTTAACTGGTTTCAAGGCACTATGTTGTCTTAGTAGATAACATATTCTATATTTTACAGGTCTTTGTTTTGATTCCCTTTTTAGTGAGTTCAGATTAGACTTGGACTATTTTGTTTTCCATGGATCCATCAGTAATATCCTTTATTAGCTCATATAGACACACATGTGAACATAAACACACATAAGTATATATCTAAAGTTCTATTCCTGTTGCTAGTATATAAGTTGATATTTTAGGTGGGTATAGATTTGGGGGGAGATATAAAATTTTTTTTCCTTAAAAATATCTGTAGATGTTACTTTTTAGCATAATTCTTAATTTTAATTTATTATTCAGATGGCTCTAGAATACTGCTTATTTTGTCCCAGAGGACTGTGTTTTGGTATTTGACCTGTTGCATATCTTAGATATCACTTTGTTATTAGATTATCACTTTGTTATTCTCATGTAAAATGACCATTTTGATATGTTTATACTTATTAATTACTTCATTGTCTTTCATATTCTGTGTTCCTGAGTATATATCTGGGACTTTCCTAATTTCTTTTTATGAAGCATACTATTTTTCTGCCTATATACTTATTCTTTGTTTTTATAATTAAAAATTTTCTTCAACAGGGTTTAGGTAGTTGGCATCTTTTCAGTGAAACTCCCTGCAGCATGTAGTTATAAACAGCAGTCCAAAGTACTCATTGTGCTTGCATTGCAGTTTCAAAAGGTTTTCTACAGTTACAGCCTTGATTTTTTCTTCTGTTTTAATGTTTTGGTTTTTTCTTGGGATTTTTGTTTGGAGTCACTACATGGTGGGTTATTTTTCAGTTTTCTATGTCTCATCAATGATTTGATTTTTCTGTGCTCTTCATTATACTCTATACTGATTTTAATACAGATTTTAATTATTCTGTTGAAATGCTATTTTTATCCCATCATTCCCTTATTTCATCCAACTGAAAGCTTATACCTGGACCTTCTCTCTATTCCACACTTCAGTCATGTTCAGTTTTGTTTCAATTTGATGTATATCATTTCATTTGTTTCTCTAATTTAATAGAGTACGTGCTTTCAGGAAATTTCTGATAACGTCAAATGATGCTTTCTTATAACTGTAAGTCTTCTGCCCCTTGAGTGTATCTTTTCCTTTTTGCCTTGTGTAGAATCTCTTCAAATTTTCTATTATTTAAAATTTATAATTACCCATTGTTGAATAAAACGGATTAACTCAAGCCCAATGTTTGTCATTAAGCCACTTAGCTAGTTGTGTTTAGATGTTTCTTGTTAGATCTTAAGCTAGTATTTGGATGATGTTCACAATTATAAGCTGAATTTTGGAGGGCTGTGATAACTTGGGTAGCGTCAGCTCTGTTAGACTGTAGAGGAATCTCTTACTGCTGTGGCAAGCTTATGGAAGGTAATTTTTCCTGAATAAATTGAGGCATTATATGTTTCTTCCTCTGTTAGGGGAAGTGCATTTAAAACTTCAGTCCCCTGAACTGCTCTGAGAGTTGTTATTGTCCCTGTCACTCTTGGTTCTGGCCTCGTATCCCAATGTGCCATTACCCCTTCACTTTATTTGTTTATTTATTTATTTTTAAAATTTTTATTGGAGTATAGTTGGTTTACAGTGTTGTGTTTCAGGTGTACAGCAAAGTGAGTCAGTTATACGTATACATATATCCACTCTTTCTTAGGTTCTTTTCCCATATAGGTCATTACAGAGTATTGAGTAGAGTTCCCTGTGCTATGCAGTAGATCCTTATTAGTATCTATTTTATATATAGTAGTGTGTATATGGGATTGACATATACCCCTTCACTTTAAATCTGACAGTTGTTACACATTACTGAAATTGTTGTTCATTAATAGGAGAAAAGTAGGAACGATTAGTGTGAGAGAAGGATGAGCAGAAGGGAGGAATTCTCTTGAGTGCTAGTAAGGAAATTTGATGTGAACATCGATTAATACTCAAAATATTACTGCTGCAACTTTGCAGCTCTGTCTGTAGTGTGAGGGTAGGTACAGTGTTCTCAGAAGAGAGAACATGTATATAGGCCAATAGGTGGGAGAGCCCGGGACTGTAAGCAGGTTGTATGAATGGACTGCATATAGAAAAGGATGAGAAGGGATGAGGTCGAGGAGGAGGCCAAAGTATTCATCACTGTATATACCTGCCTGTGGAGTTTAACTTTATCTTGAAGGATGTGTTGGAATGTTTAAAGCAGGTGTGTGACATGTTGGGACAGAAAGATCTCTTTGGCAATAATTTGATTGGAGCAGGAGGAGACTTCTGATTCAGAGAGCACATAGAAGTCATTGCAATGGTCCAGGCAAGAAAAAGGTAACATTCCGGAGGGAAGGTGAAAGACTTTGTGATTGGAGTAGAAGGCAAGGAAAAGGGAGGAATCTAGAAGGATTCTTACGCAGTTGGTTCATGTTACAGAGTCAATGAGTATGGCATTCACTACAATAAACTGATTTGTTAGAGCTGCAGTATGGTATGATAATGAATTCAGCTTTGGAATTTCATTAGTGATTTCAGATAGACAATTTTCTACATAGGCAATGATCATTTCAACTTTAGTGGAACAAACGAACCGAAAATGTTTCCAGGGAAAAAATGAACCCAATTTTTAGCATGTATGTACTGCCTATTTAAACCATTTGGATTGTAGTATGTCGCTGTTAAGGCCAATAAAAGGGAGAAAATAACCGGCAAGATCAGTATTCAAATCAGGGTTGAGTTGGCAGCATGCGGGAGTGAGAAGGAGCTTAGCTTTTTAAGACAGGAAATTAATACCCTTGCGGAGTTCACTCATTAACAGTGGGATTTGGGGCAAGGCACTTAGTCATTTGGTTCCGCAGTTCCCTATCTGTAAAAGATAATATCATCTTTCAAATTATTTCAGAGTCTTAAGATTTGAACTAGATAACTGATATGAAATTGCTGCCATATGCTAGTTTCATATCTGTAATGGTGAGAAACAAAATATTAGATATTTATTGGAAATTTGCATCAGGGCAGACATTTTCTGGCAGATTACCCTGTGATGTAAGTAAGACTAGGCTTCTGTGCATTTTAATGCTACCTTTGATAAAAGAATATATTTAATTCATTTTTTTAACATAATAGTTTGGAGACTAGGACATTGCAAATGTAAATTATGACACATTAAAAATAAAATAAAGTTAAATAGCAGTACTTAGCACCAGAGAGGATATTTTTTGCAGTTTTTTAAATTAGCATTTTCCTTTATTAAAAATACAAGGAAAGAGAAAAGAAAATAGTTTTGCATTCAATATTAATATAATTTTCAACTCCTGGCTATGATTACATCATAAATATCACAGCCAAACTTCTTATAGAACTATATACAGAGCATTTCATATTCTTTCAAACAAGTTCACATAATTAAGAAAGTGTTTTTCAAATGAAATAGAATTATCTTGGTTACTCTGCTGTATTTACATATGTCTTTCATGAAGAGCTATTTGGCAGTAAATCTAGATGTTCTTTAAATAAGCATACCAAAATACTTCTTCAGAGTCTAAAGTTCTGCTAAGAGGAAAAAAATCCACACCAATTTTGCCTCTGAAAAGATATTATCACTGCTCTTTTTGTTGGTCTAGAGACAAAATATTGGAGAAAATGGAATTTTACCAAAAACAAGTTAGGAATTCTCTTCTACAGAATCTTATCCTACAGTTTTTTATAAACCAATAAAAATTAATAGATTATAAAAAAAATCCCTACTTATTTACTCAAAAGTATTTTGGAATAAAGAAACTGATAATTACTTACCTAGTTTCAATCCTGGGTAAGCTCTCCTTGGGCAGAAGTCCAAATGAAAGGCTTAACCATTGCAAATTGTTTTTGTCATATGAAGCCCTACACATTCAAAATGCAAAACATACAGGCCCCACATCTGATTGGTAGGTGTAATTAGCTAGTGTCCATTCAGCACTGTGGGTTTCATTACCAAGTTTAAATTTGGGGGTGGGTTATCCTTCAGAGATTCTATTTCAATTCTTTTGTAAAAAAAAAAGAAAAAAAAAAGATATTTTAACCATTGAATGGTTCTGAGAGTCACCAGAGTGTCATGGACATTCCTTTTGATTCCAGGGAATTAGCATTGTGATTGGTTTAGAGCTGGTCTTGCAGTTAGGATGCTTGGGTTTGAATCCTGGCTTGGCCTCATATTAACTATGTGACTTGAAACGCATTGCCTTCCTTTGCTGCGCCTTAGTTTCCCTAATTATAAAATGGGCAAAATAATAGTACCTATCTCATAGCTGTTGAGAGCATTATATTAGTAAATATATAAAGTGTTCCTGACACCTAGTTAGTGCTCAGTGATTAAAAACTATTGTTGTTATTATCAACTCAGAAAGAATTGTTATCATAATATGAAGATGATAAACAATGAAAAGGAAAAGATCAGGCTTTTTAACTGGTGCCCTTGACAGGGACTTGGGGAGGGAGGAATACATCATTGATAGGCTCTGCCAAACGATTCCTCCTCTTCCTAGTGCTTGGGATCAATCTTGGAAAACCAAGAGGTGGGGGAGTGTATCACTAAAATGCTGGCGACCTAACTGGAACCTTCAGTTCTTTTCTTATTGGTAAAATTCATTCCCAAATAAATCCCTCCTCTCCTTTTCCCTGCCCCCGCAAACTAGCAAAACCCACATGCCTCATTTGAGAAATACATGTGCCAAGTTTGAAATTTTAAAATTCAAACTCCTTTAATTTTTTTGCATACACATAAATTCTGGCAAATTTCAATGCTGGTTAAAAAAACACGTTTTTGCTTGTTGGAATGCTATTATTGCTCCAAACGATTGAACAGATTTCTTCAGCCTTTCGAAATGAAATTCATTTCTGAGAAGACAGTAAGGATGAAGAATTTCTTCCTCAAGGGTCATGCTGGGGGAAGCTTAGAAAGTACTGTGCTGGTACACATAGCACACAGAAAAAGTTTCCTCTCATCCATAACTGGTTATTTTATATGCTTCTCTTTTTTCAAACTCCCAGTGAGAACAGCATAGCCTTGACAAAATGAAGGATGACTTTCAGTTTCAACCTGTAATCCTCACATAACCCATTATGATGGATAGTTTTGTTGTCAAGTTGGGTAGGCTATATTACCCACTTTTCAATCACGCGCTCATCTAGATGTTGCTATGAAGTTATTTTGTAGACGTGGTTAATATCTGCAATCAGTTGACTTTAAGTAGAGTATCCTTGATAATGTGGGCGGGGCTTATCTAATTGGTTGAAAGGCCTAAGAGCAAAACCGGGGTGTCCCTGAAGAAGAAATTCCGTGTGAGATCTGCTGTGTCAGCTCCTGCCCCAGAGTTTCCAGCCTATAGGCCTGCCCTACTAATTTTGAACTTTGCCCAATCAGACCCCCTCATCTCATAAGACAATTCCTTGAAATAAATCTCTCTCTCTCTCTCTCTCTCTCTCTCTCTCTCTCTCTCTCTCTCTCTATCTCTGGTTCTGTCTCTCTGGTGGAACCCTGACTGATAAACTCTTCATCTCAATTGTGATATAAAATGTAAGTACCAGTTTCACTGGCCCAAAACTTTTTACTTCAATTGCTTAAACAACACTTTATTTTCAAAAGTATTTGAGCATCTGACTGTTTTTTAACTTTTTCTTGAAGTATTTCACACACACACACATATACACACAGACGGAGAGCACAAATCAAATTGAACACATTTGTGTACCCAAAATGCAGATCAAGAAGCAACATAATCTGTACACAAGAGGATGCCTTGGTGCTCCTTACCATCATGCCACACACACACACACACCCAACATTTGTTGAAAGATGGATCCTTACGAAATGAAGCCAGGACTCTAAAGTTCCTGTGTACACTCTCGTAAGTACTGTTTCCTCTAGCCAGAAATCTCCAGGTGCCTGTAATAGCATCCCCTCTCTTAGTCTGAGCACACTCAATCCCATTCCTCACTTGGAGGGCATTACTCAGATCTAAATATACATATTCCCTAAATCCCTTAGGTTATAAAAAAATTTCACGGCATTTGGTTTAGTGGCATGAAAAAAGAAGTGGATCAGGGGGATGGAAAACCCTTTTTAAAATAGCTTGGCCATCCTAGCTCTCAGTGTGGTAATGAGAACAAAATCAGATTAAGCTGGCTTTTGAGGATTTCCACATTGACAAAATGTATGTATTTACATCACACTTATATAGGTTCCCATCTTATCTCTGCTAATATACCACAGACTCCTTAAAGGAAAAAAACCTCTCTTCACAATAGAGGTTAGTGATGCCCCCATACTGCCTAGGGCAGGTACTCAGTCAATACCTGTTACATGGATTAAAAATGATAACTTTTCATTCACTTTTTAGTATAGACCCATTAAAATTATAGCAAATTATGAGGTTTTGAGGGTGACTATTGTTTATCCTCCAAAAGAGATTTAGATTTCCTGAGCATTGACTGATCTTCTAAAGCAGGAATGAGCTGAACAAATTAAGTAAAGCCTTGATAGGCCAATCCCTGGGATGCTGCAGAGTATTCTGTTTTTTTCATCTTGAGAAACAGAAGAGCACCAGAAATAATCAAGGGGACTGACTGGTTTCCTCATAGAAAATGATCAAAGAGGTCATGAAAGAACTATGGCAAAGGACGTGAATAAATCTTATAGAATTCTTGATCTCATTTCTTCCTTTAATTATCAACCTTTCCAGCAAAACTCCTTGAAAGGCTTATCCATTCTGCTTGGATCTAAATTCTCCTCCCCTTGCTCCCTCAAACCCTCCCCATCCTACCTTTTGCCTGCACCAAACCTACCAAAACTCACCTCCAGGGGCCACACTTCTCAGACCTCCTATGACTTAACCATTTGACAAAACTGACCACTCCCTCTTTTGTGGAGTTCTTGGCTTGGCTTCTAGGACTCACTCTTCGGAACGCTCCTCTGCCTGCTGCTTCTTGGCGTTTGTGCTGATCCTCCCCCACGGCTCTCAGACACCTGGTTTCCAGAACCAGGGCTTGCCTCTTCTCCTGTCTGTCTACATCATCTCTTCAATCTCACTGCCTGCGACACCTTCTGTATGTTGATGATTCTCAAACTTAGAGTCTCAGGCTCCCCTCTGCCAAGACTCCCAGTTCCAGCTGCCAGGTCAACGTGTTTAATGGATGTCTAGTACGCGTATCAACACTAACGAGTCCAAACCGACCTGTCTTCTCCCGGAACTTCTCCTGATCTTTCACCTCAAACTTGTTTCTCCTGTTTTTCTTCTGGATCTCAGACTCAGGCCAGAATCTCCTCTTTAATTTCTCTCTTTCGCATGCTGCATCCGATCTATCAGCAAATCCTATGGCTGTATCTTAAAAATGTTTTCAGGACTTAACTGTATCTCACCTGTTCCACTGCTAAGGTCATCTCTCACTTAGATAATTGCAGTTGTCTCCTGACAACATAGCCTTTCTGCTTCTTGCCTGCCTCTGGTCTTGTCTCAATAGAGCAGCCAGAGCGATCCTGCTCAGAAGTAAATCAGATCATGTTACTCCTCTGTGAAAAACCCTCCCTTGGCTTTCCAACACTCTCAGAGCAATAAGCTAGAGTCCTTGTCTAGGCCTGTAAGAGCCAACATGATCTGGTGACCTCATTTCTTACTCTTTTTTTCTCCTTCTGGTCGTACTGGCCTTCTTGCCATGTGGTCAAGGTTTCTGCATTTGCTGTTTCCTCTGCCTGAAACACCCTACCTCAGATAGCACTCCCTCACTTCCATCAAATGAGCATCTCGGGGAGACTTTCCATCTCTATCATATTTGAAATTGCAGCCACCTCCACATTCTTCGTCTCACTTTCCTGCTTAGTTTTTGTCCAAAGTACTTATAACATGTGACATATTACATATTTTGCTTATTTAAGATGCAGAACGAACGTTTCAGGAAGGCAGGGATTTAAAAAATTTTTTTGGTGGTTGTTCTCCAGTAAGTCCTATCACCTAGAATTTTAAGTACTCAAATTATTTGATGAATGATTATGCCTATTCCTTTCTCTTCCCTCCTCTCCCCCCCTCCCCTCTCCTCTTTTCCTCTTTTATCTTGTCTCCTCTTTTCTGTCTAGATTTATTCTTTTGATGATCTCACCAGCTACACAGCTTTAGTTACCACAAGAAGTATAATCCCAAACTTAAAAAAAATATATTGCAATATAAAATATATTTAGAGCCATCTGCTCCTATTGAGTAAAAGAGCTAGACAACATAGAAATAAAATGTTGTTTCAAATAGTTGGTAATTACCATATGGGACTTATTTCTGCTACCAATGACTTTACTCAGTATCTCATCATTTTTGCTTGGATTATTAGCCTCTTAGTTGTTATCTGTAACTTATGTGTGGATATCTCCACCCTTTTTTTCACATAGTCATTGGTGTAATCATATCACACACATTTAAATGTATTTCACTGGTCTCCCGGGGGGGAGAGGAGGATACAAGTGATAATGATGACAAAGGTGTAGAATCAAGTATTTTGAAACTGGATGAGCTTGTTCTTTCCCTCAAAGTCAAATACATGTTTTCTATATGAGTTAACTAACCATAAGGAGACATTCTGAAGAATGCCTGTATTATGTGTGTACATAATATTTCCACTGCTTGAAAGACACTTCTTATTTGAATCAGAAGGCCTATACTGCAACTAGAACTTTTAAACATTTCATTCTTTTAAAGAAAGTGGAAATAAAACTGAACCCCATCCTGAGGATCATGCCGTGTTCCTATAACTCTGTGGATTTTTGGTAATCATTGGGCCCCTGTTTGGGTTTGGGCGGCATCTTCTTTGCTAAGAAAGTCATCAACGAAACCCATTTTAGACAGATCCATGTCTTTGTTAAGTTACATGGCATTTTAGTGGTGCAGTACATGGATCACTTTTCTTGAAGGAAACACAAAAGTAGAAGTGTTTTCCAAATCTTTCTGTACTTGAGTGACATTCTTCACTGGCCCAAACTTCTTTGGCTAATTGATTCTCCAAACAAGACCTCAGCCAACCTTCAGAGCAGCTGTTTCTGGAATAATGGAGACTGGCAAGGGAGGGAATAACTGTGGCTTTAACAGGCATGCATTCACTCTCCACCACATTCTAAATTGCCTTCTCTGAAAGGGTTGTTTTGATGACCAAATGCATCTTGTTTTCTCTTGGTTTAAAAAAAAGAAAGAAAATACAGCCCTATTTTTCAGACCATGATAACACAAAGCAGTCACTGGAAAACTTGGCAAGAGTGAGTCGAGTTCCTAATAGGCTGGCCACTGTGACTTGGGATATTTTTCTGAGAAACCCAGTAAAGCCCATTTCATTTTGGAATAGATTCCTTTCCCCCAGTGGCACTCCAGAAGCCTCACTGTCTGTTTCAATTCTAAATCCCCAGTCTTGTCACAGACTCTGGGCTATAACTGACTTCTGGCAACTTATGATCAAACCTAAAGGCATTTAGGGAGTGAATTGTACCATTTGTTGAACAAGTAAAAGTCTCTGATACTTGGGGCCGAAATTAAAATGTCATTTAGTAAATGAGTATGTTAATCTCATAAAAGGAAATAACAGGAATCTCATAACAGGAAATCTCATAAGAGGGATAACCAGTGTCTTACTTAAAACCCAGGAATTTTAGAGCTGGAAAGTAACTTAGTGATCATTTAGTTTAACTCTTGTTTTCACCGGTAAGGAAGCTGAGGCCAAGGGAAATTAGGTAGCTGGCTTAAGGTCACACCTGGCTTAAATAGAAGGTCAGTCACCTAGTTCCCTCCAAGTGCCTATTTCATGACCCACAATTCTATTCTCACTCTAGTTGGCTTTTGTGAAAGAGCAATATCAGAAGCCAGACCAAAGGACTTAGTTGATTATTTTCCTTTGTTGACAGTTTTCTTTTCACTAGCAGGGTAGGGAAAGGGGGGCTTGGGGTAGGGGACAATTGAGAAAGTTGAGAGACATCTGAGACAATATTATTTAGAGGTGTTACTGTTGCAGGCTGAGTGAAAAAGGATGGTGATGAAATTATCTTTCCTGGAAATGATTACAAATAGATAAGAACCTTTTGGGGTATAATAGTAGAAGGCACGAGGGTGTTTTTGACTGCTGTTTTTAGGCAGTGTGTTTGGACACACTGGGTAACCATCAAGAGGTCCTGGGTGTGTCATAATATTCTGGATTTTCAGTTATTTTTGGTTATAGGACAGCCACTATCAGGAAAGCACGAACCTGAAAAACAAAGTTAGAAGACCCTTTGGAAAGCCCGTATAGACTGAATTTATCATTTATGTCTGAGACACTGAAGTTTTGTAGAAAAACTTGCTAGGAAGTGAGGAGAATATTTTTGTAGTCTTACACTTTCAGAGTTGTTTGCTGCAGTCAGTCTATTAAAATGGGCCCGGTGGAGAATGGATGCTCCCAGAACTACTGCAGTATGCTATCGAAGGTCCTGGGGACCACAGAAATGTATTAGGATTTGAGTTTCCCTATAGTTGGCAATGAGACTGGCTCTGTACCAGGACTATATGTTGCTTCTAGAATAAACAGTTTTTTCCCTAACTAATCCTGAACATTCACATTTGATTATGTTATATTCATATCTTAATTATCAGGATATCAAGAGTGTCTGCCACATGGTAGACTTTTCAAATGAATGTGAAAGGATTATGAATTTAGATTTAATTCAGAGAGGGACAGGGAACCAATGAAAGGTTTTAACTTGGGCGTGGTCATGTTCAGGCTGGACAACCTCTGCCTGCTCTCTGGATCCTATCACCCAGAGGTTCATGGGAGTCACTTGTTCCTATATTTCTTTCCATAGAGTTTGGGGGAAAAAAAGCAGATCACCCATCAGGCAATCAAATAATGATCAACAATCTTCTGTGGTGGCCTAAGACTAATGTTTTGATGTATGTAAATTAAGGACAAGCATTTGTCTGTACCCAGCTTTTTGTGAAATACTTGGCATCCATACATATGGAAGACCCCAGATGTTCCATGTAAGAAATTCAAATTAGAGTTTCTATTAAATTTTATTTTAAACTGAAGATTTATTTGAAAAGAGACAAGAGAACCTGACTTCTATCTAAGTACTTTCACAAGCTGTATATAAAGTATAAATTGATTCGTTGTTTACTACTTTGAGCAATTCTTCCTTACTGACTGATTATACTAATATGATTATTTGGAAATACCTTGGCTCCAGTATGTTAGTTTTGTTGACTGTGAATGATTTCATATATCATATAAATGTAGGAGACAACATATATAATTTATATCACATAATGTAAGTGAATTCAGCATTTAAAGAGTTGATTTGTTGGCACATCTGATCTCACTGGAAGGAAGTGCTGATAAAGGTAGAAGGGTTTTCAAAGCAGAGAGGTATCAAGTTCAGTAACACCTCATTACCTGCAAGTGCTTTGTCTGCAGGGAAGAGAAATTAATGATATCTCCACATCTTGCAACATTTGTCTTCATAGTTCAGCAGCACAAAGATCCTGTTTCTATACTCAAATTTTCTGTAAAAGCATTTTTTCCTGGGCCCCAATTTTTAACCTTCTGTTAGTGGGACTCATTTTAAAAATTCAAAATTAGTGGAGTCATGTTGAAACAATGCCAGTTCTACATGGTACAGAAGGTTGGCTATGGAGGAATATAGATGGAGGGGATTGAGCGAGCAGAGTCTACTGGGCTGGGTCAGGAGGCAGGTGGATGGGAGTGGTTGCTAGGAATACAAATGTGTTTTGAAAAAAAGCAAAATATTCTGTCTAGTAAATCTAATGATTTATGTACTGCAGCAACTAAACAAATGTGGTGCTGAGCTTTTCTATCCTTGGAAAACTTCTGAAATACCTAAAGGTGTCAAAAATTTGTAGGTGAGGAGCATCCTTCTTATTTTTTTTTAATTAACTAGAACTTTAAAAAAACTAAACAAGTATTATATGGTTAGACAAGAGAGTAAACCAGCACAGCTTCTTGGATTTTTCCCCCAGATGAACCCCCAAATTCCAGAGAAGATGCAGGGAGATTTATGGAACTTGTAGCTAGCGTCAGACACTAAAATAAAATCTTCAAGAAACCTATGCAGAGGCAGAAGGTAGTTGGGTCTTGGTGTGAAGGTGAAAAATGTAGGCCTGGTGGGACAGAGAATCAGGGGATTGGCTGAGAAAGAGCTCTCTGGTTACGCCCTTTACAGGTCTTCATGTTGCCTTGGGCAAGTCACTGTCCTGCCTTGTTCTATCTGTGGGACAGGAGAGCCGCCATGCCAGCCAGGCACAGGGAGACATCAAGGTCATGACAGTGCTTGGGCTGGGCAGCTGAGGAGCACTTTCTCTTTGCCCCACCAGCCTATCTACCCAGTGAGTGTGGCAACCAAAGAAGAGCTACAACAGTTATGCAGTTAATTTCAAAACTTTGACTGAAGAGGGGAATCATACAAATTGATGGGTGTACCTCAAATACACTTATTAATTAAAAATATACACAGGTACATTTATTAACCAATCTAATCATACAAGGTGAAGGCTTTTCCTTTGAGTATAGGTTTCCAGGTTAAAGTTCTATCATCTTTCTTGCATCAACCACACTCCTGTGAATAACTGTCATTTCAATATTTGATTCTTTAAATTGAAATTAAAATTGTAAAACGCTTGACAAGCAATCTGGAAGAGAGTCCTAGATTTTAGTGATAATTCCACATTATTAAAAATAGTTATATTACCTATATTTACTTTGTGTGGATTATTTTTGAAAAAAACAGAATTATTGATTTCTTTTCCCCCAATCTTTTAATAGGAATAAGTTTTTTTTTCCTTTTGTCATTTGTACTTCATTAATTTATATCATATTTAACTTAATCATGTTCAGTAATAACAGCAACTGACATATATAGGTTTGGGGACAAATCAAACTAATCTGAGTCATTGTACTCAATTGGTGAGAGTAGCACTTCATGGGCATGAGAGTAGCCTACTAGTTTTGAGCATTAAGCATGCTGTTACCTTTTCAGAGGAAATAGATGGAGTCAATTTGTTTCCGGTGTTTGTTTAAATCGATGTTGCCTTTTATATTAGCCAAGGTAGTAGTATCTGCTTGTCCCAAGGTAATAAAAGATGAATGCATAGGAAAAAAATAACAAGGGTAATGTGGAGAGCAAGCATTATTTTAAAAAAAGGCAACACACAGAACAACCTATAACAGAAGAAATAAAAATAATAATAGAGTATATAAAATAAAAATATAGAAAATAAGCTTAATAAATATCCTGAGAGGGATGGGAAAGAATAGTAAATACAGGAAAAGGGGTTGTATAAAATAAACAAATGGGGATCTTTGGTATAAAATATTTAATTGTCAATGTAAAACAAAAGATGATTTGAATAATTGAATGTGTACAGGCAAATGATAAATTAATACAATGTAGAGACTTAAAGCATTGATAAAGAATGAAGAGATGGTAGAATGAGAAAAGTTAACAAATGTGGAAGATAAAATTTCCACATATATCAGAAGGAAAGAAGAATAAAGGGGAGAATACTTGAAAAAGAATGACCATTTTTTCCCTAGAAATAAAGCAAGTTATAAAACTTCAGATAGAAAAGGCACTGAGAGTGCTAAGCAGAAAAGATGTGAAAAAACTCCCTACATATTACCATAAAACACAAAGACAAACTTAACGTTTCCAGAGAAACACAGCAGATCACCTACAAAGTAATAAGTAGTAAGTCTGATATCAGACTTCTCAACAGGATTATTGGAAACAGGAGCAGTATCTTGAAGGAAAGGAATTTTGAATATTAGACTTCTACAGGCAAATAAACTATTATTTAAATATTAAGATGAAATAAGCATATCCTCAGACATGTACAGATTTAGGTGGTTCACCTCGTGGGGGACACTTTAAAAAACCCTTAGAATGCATTCTTTGATAAGAAGAGAGGTGAATCTGGAAGTGATGATACATGGAAAATAAGGACAAGTTTATTATCATAAAAGTAAGCAACACAAAAAAATGTGTAGCCACAACAATCTAAAAATAAAATTCTAGTTAACAGTAGGATAATGAGTATGTTATTGGGAATAGGTCAGAGGTAGGTGTGAGGTTGTAGAAGTTTTTCTCTTATTTGTGGCTAAGACATTGTTACTTATAAACATCAGCAGAACTGAGGGGAAAAAAACTTCATGAATTTTATATAATGAGTGCCCACCAGAAGAATAAAAATAGGATGTATAACTGTTAAAATAGCAGAAGAAAATGTAATTAGCCAATGGAAAGTAATAAAATAGAAAAAATAAATGAAGTAAAATTATTGTAAAATAAATATAAAATAAGATGACACAAATAAGAGCTAATATATCAGTAATTATGATAGATATACATCGGTTAAAATCACCACCATTCAAAAGCAAAGATTCAGGTTAATTTATCTAGTAATATATTGCCTGAAAATAAATTAAAACAATAGGGTATATAAAGTTTGAATATAAAGAAATGTAAAGGTGAATATGAATGAAAAGAAAGTTGGGTAGCAGTTTTAGAAATGGCAAATATAATTTAAGGGCTAAAATGTAAAAGGAAGTAAGAGGGATGTTATATGCAGAAGATAAAATTATAAATATGTATGCATTTATTAATATAGCCTCAAACTACAAAAAGCAACAAAATACAAAATAAAAATATGTTACATCAGTAATTGTAGCTAGATAATTTAACTGATAGATCCAGAAGGGGAAAAAAGTAGTGTAGAAGATTGAAATAATAGTATCATATTGTATGTGAATTTACATACATATAATTTTTTGCCCCCAAAAGAGAATACATTGTTTTTTAGCATACATGACACATTCACAAAAATCGACTGAATACTAATTCAAAAATTAAGCTCAATGCATTTCCAGAGAGTTAATACTGTATATATTGTATATAGAGAAGAATAAAATTTAAAATTTATAACAAAAAGCTAAAATGTTTTGTGTATTTGAAACTGTAAACATAGTTTATACATAATTCTTGACGCAAGAAGAAAATCATTTGGAGAATTATTAATTACATAGCTATGAAAAGAGCACATATCAAGATTTGTGGGATGCAGTTAAATCATTACCAAAAGTAACTTCTGACATTAGATATATTTATCAAAAAGCAAACAACAATGGCAACAAAGAAATAAAAGCAAAGGAGCTAAATATTCAACTAAAGCAGTTTGAAAATGAGCATTAAAATAAATCCAAAGAAACAAAAAAGAAAGGAGCAGACAAGGGAAGAAATCAATAAAATGGAAAATAGCAAAAACAATACCACCATAAAAGGTATAAAAAGAAAACACAATTTTTTAAAAAAGCTTGATAAAATATGTTGTGAAACCAGTCAGGAGAAATGGAGATAAGTTACAAATTTAGAAGGTGGAAAATAACTAGTAGAAACAAAATTTAAAAGATTGGGAAACAGTGTTCAGAACACTGAACTATGAATTATGAACACTGACTTATGTCAATAATTCAGAAAGCCTAGATAAAATATACATAAAATATGTGAATTTATGATTTTCATGTGTAATTTAAGCATTTTATGCTTTTTTTTTTAACTTAAAGGGATGTTTGCATTGGTTGGACAAGCCAAAGAATTTGTTCACTTTGACCCAAGACCATGGTAATTTGCCAAGCCTGCTTTTGGGAGAAAAGTAGTTCAGCCTTAGGGTCTTATCCCTAATCTCTCAGGGTTTACAAGAGAAGACAGGTGGCCTTACTATGTTAAAACAGCTCCTAGTTAAATACTGTATCCAGATGATACTCACCAATGCTGGTAAATAAATAGGAAAATGAATTATATAATTATGGAACAAATCACAAACAAAGCCCCACTGTCCTTGATGACCAAGGACTCATCATCAGGGAGGCAATGTTAACTGAGAATAACCCAATCATATATGGTCATTTCATGCTTAGGGGACTCTAGGTGTTTTATTAATTACTAACTAGACTCAGTAGAGTGTGTCTGGGTTCTTCGAGCTTGAAAGTGGTTTTCTGATACTCTGTGGGACCAGGCTTCCCTGGATCTATCTCATCCTTTGGTCACATGGTTTATTCCATTGTTTCAAGCCCTCTAGCTTTGATATTCAGAAAGAGTTCCAAGTGACTTTCTGCTGGTATCAGTAACTTGGATTGACTACTGAGGGATTCCGTCTCTCTGTGGAGGTGGCAGAATTTGATTTTCTCAGTGAGTACTTTTTTATGGTCCAGAGAGCTGAAGGGAATATCTTACACCAGAGTAAAATGGTAACATTTCAGAAAAAGATTGGTGTATAGTACTTCTTTTTTGCATTGTTCAGAAGCAAAGGAAAGCTTTATTCTTGGATCAGAGAATGGAGAGGTTCGAGCTGGTGCTCTAGAGTACATGCTCTCTCCCCAAAGGCCCTCGCTGGGGCTGCTTTATAGGGACCTGGTTAGCAGGGAGGGGAGGGGGCGGGGTTCTCACAGGTCAGGTAGGGCTGCGCTGCTCATGTTCCAGCTCGCGGTGCCACTGTGGGTGCAGCGTCTCTGCATGTGGCCCACCACTGCCATCTTGGATCATAGTGCTTCTGCACACGGCCCACCACCGCCATCTTGGATTGCAGTGCTTTTGCACATGGCCTGCTGCCACCATCTTGTATCACAGTGCTGCTGCACACGCCCCGCCAAGCGGAGGTGTTAGCACAAAAGTGTCGCACCAGGAGCTCTGGTCAAGGGCCAGACCTCTGCATGCAGTCTCCTCAGACGGGAGGTGCACCCAGTCGCATCTCAGATGGGACTTGAGTGGAGTCAGAGCAGAGTGGCCAGATGGAGAAAGATTTCTTAAAATGTACCATTCCTCTCCCTTCCCCAAAAAGCTCCATGTCATAGGTTCATGAGCACTTCTCACCTTCAGAGAGTACAGCTGAAGTACCGTTTCCACTTTCCTAAGATGGGACCAAGAAAAGCTCTAAAATGATGTAGCTATTTGTATTCGACCCTTTGCTGTTCAGTTAGACCAGTGCAATTGCAAGGGCAAGAAATGATGCATACTATGGCTAAATGCAATATGCTTCCACAGAAATGCCTCAAATCTGATATTAATCACAAACTTTTAATTGATGCCCCGGTTGAGTTTGCAGAGTGGTAATACAAAGAGCGGGTCAGTTGTGAGTCTTGTCAGCACTGTGCTGGTGACAGACTTTGTTATATGTAAAAAGAAAAATCAGCTTTAGAACATTTCAAATGTGTTGGCTGAACAGACATAAACAAAAAGATTGGCATCCTTGTAGCTGTATCTTATGTATTCAAAAGCCCCTTTCCATCCATGGGGGAAAAATAAAACAGAGTTCATTATGTATTTATGAAAAACAAAATTACCTATTCATAAAAATCAAAAGCAATATGTTTTGCTTATATCAATGGGTAAAATTAATACAATTTTTCCTATAATAGTTCATTTGCTCTGACGTGATTTTGAATATTGGAACAAAATGTCAAGAGTTATAAATTGAAATAAGAGATAAAATTCTTCAAGTAAATTATTTTCTCTATAGAGTCATAGGAATCAATTATTTCTTATTCATGGAAATGTTAGCACTTCTGATTTTTACAGAACAGGTAGTGATGGAAAAGGCAGCTTCCTACTAATGAGACAGCACTTGGTAGGATTATTCAATTTCCAAACTTGCTGCTGCTACCAAAGCTGTTAATTGGTATCAGCTATGACAGCTTGTGGTGTGACTGGACTCTTGTTCAACAAAAATAATCATTAGCTGCTAATGACTTTAAATCACTGTGAACAAGGCAGAGATTGACCCTGTGACCTAAATGTTCCAGGGGATACTCAGAAGTTATGTGGTCTCCTGTAATGGATAAAGCTGGGTGTCTGGATTGAGAGCTAAAATTTTTTTTCTTAGTCACAGAAATAATTTCTTTGAACAAGTAATGTATGATATTGGGGTCTCAATTTACTTAATTAAAAAAATGAATGTTTAATCTGATGTATATTTTGTGTATAAAATTAGTGCCATACAAAAAATCCACACAGGAAATAAATGAAGTACTTCTTGCAGATTTTGTTTGCACCTTTGTAAGCTTTAGGAAATGTCACTTTTATTTTTCTTTCCATAGTGATTACTATGGTTCTTTCCCATAATCTCTAGATAATGGGTCACTTAAGATACGCTTGGCTGAAAGTGGAATGAATCAAAGGAAAATAAAAAAATGACTCCCTTAAGGCATTTTGAAAGATTAAAAAAATGATGAGTTGGTGATGTAGGTTTTTCTATATTTTAGATATATTTAATATCTTGTATAACAGTTATTGAATTTGTATGTATAACTAAATCTAGAGACAGACCTGTAAGAATGAACCTTAAACAATACCAGAATTAAATAGAACAGAGATTTGATTTAACAAGATGAAAGTTTCTACTATAGCATAAGGAATATAAGAAATAAGAATGTAAGAAGTATAGAAGTGTAATAATAACTAAAATATTTGAGACCCCCCAATGGTATTGTTAAATAACTTATTATAGCACTACTCCATGCTTTAACTTCTAAACAGACTCTCAGAGCATATGAATTGGCATAGGGGTAGGAGCAAGAGTCTTGGGTTCCATTTTTATTTTATTTGCTACTCGTTGCATAACAGCATCTGAAACAGTCAGTGCACAGAACCCCTCAGAGATGGGTGATTATTGCCCCTCTACCAATGGTGACACTGAAGACACAGGGTTGTCACCATACTTGTCAATAGCCAATGAATGGTGACAACATTCACCATTCACCAAATGGTGACAAAAAAATTCCAAAATGGAATTTTGCTTTTAGACAAGCACAATTGCTACTTTCCTGTGCTAAGATTCCCTATAAATTTGTATGCATTTCTTAAGAGATTATCATATATGGGATTGATTTAACAATTATTAGTCTCAAGTGGAAGATAATGTGGAACAAATAAAAACTGGAATGACTTGGAAATTTGCCTGGTTTCTTTTGGAATGACAGCTTAAGGAGAGTTAGAGACGGAGAATAGGAATTCTTAGGTTTTCCATGATTTTGGTTTCCTCGGATGAAGGTGAGGTTTAGAATTTTTATGGTAACGTTAAGTGTGTGTTCTCAGTATGTGTTTTATTCTAACTGGCTCAACCAAGTTGTAACTTTTCTATACCACCTGGGTAAATTCTACTTACAGGAAGGAGATGCTGAATATAGTAGTAAAAACTTATATTTATTGGTTGTCTGCCATGTCCCAAAAATTCAGCTAGGTACTTTCACATATATTATCTCGTTTTCACAAACACAGTCCAAATTGATGGAGAAATTAAAAGCCAAATGTAAATGCATCTCAACTCTCATGAAGCATGGGGCTGGTTCTTGGCAAAGTTGTCGCTGTTTATCTTTGGTCTTTCCAGTCTCCCTTTTACTGCATCCTTTCCTAAATCCTTGCCCCATGAATACCTGCTCTAAAGAAGGAATATGATATTGGCCATTTGCATCTTATGAATATTTAAGCAACACTAAAGACAAAAGCCCAAGAAGTTTTAACTCTAATATATAAATAAGAACGATAGCTTATTTTAGGATAAAGCCCCTGGTGCTTCTGAATTTACAAGAATCTGGAATTCTCTGAGATACTGAGAATAACAGAACTTAAGATTGCTACTGGGCCTGTGAAAAGAAATCATAGTTTCCTTGGTTGGGGGTAAAATGACGGAATCATGATCTCAGAAAAGTTCTGCAGAGGTACTTTATTATCATTACAAGTTCCAGGACCCAAAGTGTAAATGTCTAAGATAGTGGGAAGTCAAAGAGCAAAAACACTTTCAGAAGTTTTCCTTTTTCATGAAGAAATTCTAAATATATGTGTTCTTGAGTGTGTATGCATGTGGTTGTGTGTGTGTGTGTTCTCATGTCTGTATGCCCACGTCTGTGAGCTTGTGCCTGTACACTGGTGTGCATGTATATGATTTATCAGAAGGAAACATCACATATGATGCAGAAGACCATGCTAGTTGTCACTGAGTGATAATACCCCAACAAAACAAATAAATTTTATTAAGCTTTAGCCCTTCTGTGGATAAATCCACGTCAGGTTAGATTCATACATTCAAATGAAGTTATGGGTGTGAAAGACAGGGGAGGAAGAACAAAGGAAAGAATCATTCTAAAATTGTCAGTTTTAAACCCGGGAAATGTAATCAGAGCCATAAAAGTGTCTAAGGTGTGACAAAGCCGGGAGTCTTAACTGGATAACCAGATGCTTGATAAATCTACCTGGACCCTCTTTCTATCTGTAAATTGAGGATAAACTTTGAAGAGAAACGTGGGTCTCTGGCTGCTTGGATTCTTCTTCTAGAATCAGCACTCTAATCCAGGTCAATTAAAGGAAATTGGCGGAGGTTCTGTGGTGAAAACAAAAGCAGGTTTTTATGCAACATGTGCTGTAGGTTAAGTAATGGACCGCTGGCTTCTTGGGACAGGATGTACCACTGGATGTGTGCTGGGTTCATTACAGAGAGAGCTTGAAGCATCCACCAGGGTTACAATCAACAGTTATTAAATCCATTTCTGACTTAAGCCTGCTAAGGTTCATCACAGGCCTTCTTCCTGAAGTGACCTGATTCTCCTGCCGTGAAGGTATGGTGCGACTTGCAAAGCTTCTCTCGGTATAATAACAGTACCCTTTTTTCATTATTGTCTTTTTTTCTAAGGCTGGGCATTTTTCCCATCTGGTTCTTGTTTGGCTCTTGAGAAATCAAACCCCGTCCCGGCTCTCTGTATATCACCCTAATGTTTTTGTGTTTTATTATTATTATTTAATATTTATGGATGTGACATCATAATCATTGTGTGCCCTTTTCCAATTTCCTTAACCTCATTTTGACAGTCTGTACCCACAGGGCTGCAGATGCTCTGTGAAACAAACAAAAAAAAGGTGCAGCTTTCAGAGAGCACTTGGGTGAGATATCTTAGTGAGTTGCTAATTAGCATGTTTTCTCTGTATCCTGTTGGACATTCTCAATCTTGCTTTCAACCCTTCTGCAGTAGGTGTTATTTTTTTGTCTCTTAAGACCACACCACCAAATTTCACTTAACGTAACTACCTCTGGAGAGAAAATAGTCATTTTCCAGTAATTAAATGGGGCTATTTCATTGCTGATTTACTATCTGGTAAAACCTCAGAAATTTCTTAAGCATTATTCTAGAATCTAGCCCACAAGAAGTGTTATCACAGATACTTAAAGTTTTGTGGTGAACCTAATGAGATCTCACGATAATTTTGGTGATACCGTATTAAAAATCCCTGCAGTATAATTAAGCCCCACCATCCTGCTTTTAATTGAGGGGAGGAAATTCTGAACTGTAACATCAACATCTGCAACCACTTTATGAAAGCGTTAAGACAGCAAAGCCAAAACAGATACAGATTACTATTATGTACATTTAAAATTTACACACACATCCACATATGCACACATACACAATAATATACACATCTGCCGCAGATGAGACTTTGCTTTGAAATGGAGATATGTTAGTGAAATTTACATCTACCTTACCATCAAGTCTTATATATAAATCAGCACCTTCTCCACTACCCCCTCTTCTTTACTCCCATTTCCTCTGCTACACAGGTCCATGGGAACCCACCTATCATCAGTATTCTCGCCTCTGATTGGTTTGTTCCTCCAGCTACTATTTCCTTTGACATTGGAAGTCCTGCCCTGTCTCTGCCATAATTCCTGGAACTTCTTTTCCCTGTGTTTGAAGTCACAAGGCTATAAAACCTGCTATAGGGAGTGCTAGGGCAGCAGTAACTCCACCTACCCTTAAGTCCAAACCATTAGACATGGAACCAGCTTCTGAGAGCTGGTTCCCTCCCATACCCTTGCACAAGAAATATATGCTCCATAAAAGCTAGAGATGTGTTCTGCCTCCAGTGGTTTTAATCTGTTGGTGAAAAAAGTAAAATAGTAAAAATCTCTGGATATCATTTTTAACTGAAAATTTTGAGATAGATGTAGATTCACAGGCAGTTATAAGAAATAATACAGAGATATCCCTTGTACACTTTGCCCAGTTTCCCCCAACGGTAACATCTGTAAAACTACAGTATAGTATTACAATTAGGGTATTGATATTGATATAAGTCACCAATCTTTGTCAGATTTCCTCAGTTTTATTTGTACTTATGCATGTGCATTAAGTTCTATACAATTGATCACCTGCACAGGTTTGCATATCCATCCATGGTCAAGATATTGACTCTTGTTGTCCTTTTATAATCATACCCACCTCCCTCCTTCCTCCTGCTACCCTGTCCCTAACTCCTGGCAGCCACTAAACTATCCTCCACTTCTAAAATTTTGTCCTTTCAAAATGTTATATAAGTAGAATGATACAATATGAAACTTTTGACGACTGAGAATTTTTTTTCCACTCAGTATTCCCTGGAGATTCATCTAAATGGTGGTGTATCAAGAATTTGTTCCTTTTCATTTCTGAGTAGTATACCATAGTACGTATGTACTATAGTTTGTTTAACTGTTTATTTATTGAAGAACATCTGGGCTGACTTTAATTTTGGCTGTTACAAATAAAGCTGCTATGAACATTTGTGTAAAGGTTTTTGTGTTAACATATGTTTACATTTCTCTGGAATAAAAGCCCAGTGATGCAGTTACTGGCTTGTATGGTAGATGCATCTTGAGTTTTTAAAGAAGCTGTCAAGTTGTGTTCTAGAGGGGCCAGACCATCTTACCAGCCATGTATGAGTGATCCCATTTCTCCAGTTTCATCATATCCTTGCCAGCGTGTGGTTTTGTCAACTAATTTTTATTTTAGCCTTTCTCATAGGTGTATAATGATATTTCATTGTGGCATTAATTTACATTTCGCTAGCGGCTATTGATATTGAATATCTTCTCTTGTGCTTATTTGCCATCTGTATTCCCTCTTCAGTGAAATGTCTGTTAATGTATTTTGCCCATTTTCTAATTGGACTGTTTGTTTCTTTACTGTTGGGTTTTGGAACTTCTTTACATATTCTAGATACTAGTTCTTTGTTGGATATGTCATTTGCAGATATTTTCTCCCAGTCCGTAGATTGTCTTTTCAACCTCTTCATATGTACTTTCACAGAGCAGAAGTTTTAAATTTCTGGACATCATTTTAACAGTGCCATGAACAAGGCCATAGGGAAAACATTGGTGTCTATTATTTAAAGACCATCATTATGATGTAGATTAAACTGCAAGTCTATAGAAACCATAGTCCCATATCTAGTTCAGTATACAGATAATAATAGCCAGGGGCAAAATACAATATTTGAGAGCATGTTGTGATAAGTAACTCAATGAATTCATTTATTCCTTCAATAAATAATTATTAAGTGGGTCTTATGTGTTAGGCCCTATGCTGGTGACACACTGGCAATTTAAATCGTGAGAATGTATAACCAAAGCTGAGGTGAGAACTCCAAAGTAACGGGATATTGCATGATGAGAGTATTTAACAGAGGAGCTGAAATTCCTTTTAGGAAATAATGCCTGGGTTGAGAGCTGAAGAAGGAGTAAGAGTTAACTGTGTAAGGAGTGGAGGAGAAGGATTGGCAGTGGGGCTGAAAGATGGGGAGATGGATTCGAAGGGGGCATCAGGAGCGCAGAGACCCTATGATGGGAGGGAGCATGGAGAGCTGAGGAATGAGAAAGAAGGGCAGCTGTAGGGTGTGGAGAGTGCGAGGAAAGTGAGACAAGATGGGGCTGGACTTTGGTCTCTATTCCGAAGACTATTCAAAGCCTTGACAATACTGACGAGGGAGAAGTGAGCAATGAGATCAAACCTGCATTCAGAACATAATACCCTGAATGTTGTATAGAATGAAGAATGGGGGGAGCAAGCATGGACTATGGGCTCAAAGTTAAGAGGCTTCTGTGGTTGGCCAGGTGAATGTTAGTGGTGGTTTGAGCTGAGATATTTACAGTGTGCTCTTGGTAAAGTTTTCTAAGGTTTTACAGTCAATCTCGGACAGAGAAATGCAGGCAAGATTTGGACTGCATTTGTCCTTAGAATTGGGTGGACTGCTTTTGAACACACAATGAAAGGACCACTGCTGGAACAGTTTCTTTAAGAAAAGACAAAGACTATTTACCTGCCCTTGGGGGCTGAACCTAGAATCCCCAGTGCTTTGGCCACTAAGAGCTGAGATGACACGTGTTCCAATCAATTTTGTGACGCTTCCCTTCAACCGTCCCTAGACCATTTTGTAGATCTAGGGCCCCAAACACAAATGTCCTGAGTAGCTCTCCTAAGACCTAGTCATAAGAAAAGCAGTATGTTAAAAAAAAAAAAAAAAAAAAAAAAAAAAAAAAAATGGAGAAATGGTAAGAAAACCTAAGACAATAAGAGAAAAGGAAGGGAGCCAGGGAAAATATAAAAAATCTGTGACAAATAAGAATGAGGGAAAAAAGGTGTACATTCAGGGAGTGCTGCCCATGATCGGTTGGCATTTCCTCACCAACAGAGGTTCCCATGTGTGTTGTTCCCTTTCTCCAGCCATGATTGATGGCAGGGTTGCTATTTTGTGGAAGAAGAGTGTGGCAGCCCATAGAGCCAAATTGGAGCCATCTATGGGGGAGTCTTAGTTGCTGGACAAGGCCCATGATAAAAAGCAGCAATTATGTTACAGAAGCCACTGGAGGGATGGGGCAGGAGTGGGTGTAGGTACATCTTTAACATAAACCAAGGGCAGAATTTTACTCTAAATTCAGAGTCAGGTTTCCAAGTCTACTTGAAACATTTGGTGTCTGTGCTTGTTTATACTTGGCAAATCATAGTTTCCTCTGTGTGTGTGTTTTAATAAAGAGCTTGAAGAAAAAAGAAATACCTCTGAAGCGTTTGGATGACAAATAGACCTTACAAAACATTTTTTAATAATCTAAGTGTACTGATTCAAAAGCATATAGATGGAAGTTCTCAAAATATTAAGCAAAAGAAAAATATGTAATGAGCACAAGTACATTGTTCGTATCAAACATTTCAGAATTTTTCTGATTAATATGCAGAAGGTCCCTGCCCCAGTTGTGTTTACCTGTCTCAAGGTTAAAAGAAAAGGAAAGGACCTCTCTATGATCTAAGAGACAAATGAAATCTAATTTACTTTGGATATACGTTAATAAACATGTATCCAGGAGGTCAGTTTAGTTCTGGTGGTTTAGTCAGTGCTAAGCGTAGTTGCGCACAGAGAAACTGTCTGGTTTACTCAGTAAGTTCAGGTAAACTACTTTTGATATTGTTGGCCTTTAGGAAAGCTACTTTTTCTTTTCCCCATTATTCTTTCAGCAACCATATTTACATTCTAATTCTAGCATATGAGAAAGATAGGCCATGCTGGTGGTCTGGGCTTTGGGGCAGTAGGGGCAGCTGGAATCAAGAGAAAAGAAGTGCAGAAATGCTCAGGACAGCATTTAAGAAGTAATTGCAGTCATGAATGCTGACTCAGGCAGTGTCAGTGCAGATTTGCCTCCATGAAAATGACCCCTCCTTTTTTACGCCTGGAAAATTAAGGAAGATGCTTACTTTCCACCTAAGAGAACCACATTTTGCGCACTTCCTTTTTATATTCTACTGAGGCAGATTCAGTTGGAAACTGTGCCCTGAAAGGCATCCACAGACTAGTATTGGCCAAGTGGTTACACACATTAGCTATTCCATCTGCAAACTGTTGCCAGACCAGATTCTCTCTTTTGTCCCTTTGAATGAAAGAGAGAGAAAAATATCTGAAAGATAGGAAAATCTCAGGAAAAAACGTATGAACCAGTTAGATTTTTGTACTTCATCTCACCCATCTCCTTGATACAATATTAGATTAGAAATGATTTTATTGTTTGAACTCAGAGTGCTTTTCTCACAATACTGTTTCACATTAGGAATTCTAGTCTATTTTGTGAAAAGTCATCTCATTAGGGGGAATTTTCTGATAGCACAGGATCCTCTGTTTCTTGGTTGCTCCCGAATTTTCAAAAATGTGTTGCCCAAAGAGAGAGGTGAATAAAGTTGCCTGAGGGAGAATTTATCAATATTGAAGAACTCCGTGGATAAAGGATCCTGAGAGTAGATGCTGTATGCAGTTGGAAATCACTCTGAAGAGCTTGAAGAAAATCATGGCCACATTCACTGACATAGAATGCCAACTCTGTGGGACAATGAGGAAGGGATAGAAAGGCTCGGGGGAGTAACTATACTAGGTAAGGCTGGAAAAATCTGCCTGATGTCTGTGTTTTAAAGGAAGTCCCAGAGGACTCTGCATTTATCAAAGCAGTAAAGAATGCTTTGTTGCTAGGCACCAACATCATGGAGAAGCTCCGTGGTGGCTGTCATAGTAGGAGTTGCCTTAACAGAACTAGACTCTCTGACAGCAAGGAAGAATGACTGGATCCTAAAATAATAGACTATAATTATTAAATGTCAAAAGTCAGTTGGGCACACCTCCTGTAATGAGCAGCAAGCCTGGAGTGGTAGCTCAGAGAATTGAGATGCAGAGAGCTCTGGAGATGGTTAATCGAATATGGCATCTCTATAGTCAAGATAGAAGATAGAAGGGAAGCCTGCAAAAGAATCGCTCAATCTACACAACGAAAATCAACCAAGAGTAGATCATCCATAGGCTAGATAACTTCCCTAATAAATGTCAAAATCCCTTACCATTTTTCTGGCTCTGAGCCAGATTACCAATCCATAACCCACTTACCATGGGAGAGACAAGATCCCTGGAAGGAAGGACTCAGCAAGAAGATGACAAGTATATATGATAATAAATTCCCTAGTTTTTCCACAAAGGAACCTATGGGCATTTACTTAGCAACCATATACTGAGGAAAGGGGAATACTCACGCATTGTTTAAGAGTGGAGGAAAAGATAATAAAGTCCTGGCCCAGGTTTGGCTCGAGGGGTCCAGAGACCCACCCAAAGATTATTTCCCCAGTCCCCAAAATATAATCGAATGTAGCAGGAAGATCCCACATTTGTGCCTAAGCCTAAGCCTGCGGGTAAGAGCAATCATATGAGCAAAGTAAAAGCCTTGGAAACAGTCGCTCAGCCTTATCTTTACTTCCTGGGACTGAATTTCTCTTCTCATTCTCCCAGCTTCTGGGGTTGTTGAGGCCAACAGTGCAAAGCTGAGTTTCCTTCTCTTTATTAATTGGGTCACATCTCCTTCCCAGGAGAGCCTGAATCTAGTGGTTCATGAGGAGAATAGAAAGGCTAGCTCCTTCGCTCAATTTCTGACAACTGTGCTGTCAACACTCCCAGCTCCGGAGCTCCCCATGAGGTTGGCTGAGGTCCTTGTGGTAGCCACTTTCTCTGCCCAGTCCTACTTCTTTTACCCTCTCACAGGTGGTAATGCCAAGGTATTCCCCTATAAACTTCGTGCTTGCAAACCTCAGTCCTCTAAGAGTCTGCTTTCCAGGGACCTGACCAGCAACATCATCCTTTCCCTTTTCAAAATAAAAGAATTATGGGACTTGCCCAGAAAAATAAACTCATCAGTTTATACCTAACAGAAAGGTGTTAGGTATACTAACCGATCATTTGTCGGTGACCTTCTTAATGTGAAAATTACCTTAATTTGGTGAAATAAATGAATGAGATGATTCTTTTGTTTGGGTTTAGCCTAGTGTTCCTGTCAGAATTTAACATCAAAAGATTCAAAGTATAGAGGTAGTTCTTCCTTTGGAGAGAGATGTTTACCTGCCTTCCATTGCTGGGGAATTCAGATCTGCCTTGAGCTACCATGAAATAGAAAGGAATCTCCTTACTCTCTTGGATTATTACATGCAAAATGGTGAGAACCTTTGTTGAAATCCTCCAAACCTGAAATGAATGCTTTTCTCCCTTCTCTACAGTAATTAAATTATTATTTTTATAATAGTAAATCAGGGACAGTTTTACCTTTCATTTGGATTTTTGCAGTTAGCTTCTATTTTAAACCTTAGGGTCTAGATTGGCTTATATTTATTGCTTTTAGAAGGCTTTACAACAACTATAACCTAAAGTGTGTAACTATATCCTAAAGGTTGTAAAACCTCAGATAAATGGGGAAAGATATTAATGTTTACTGAATATCTACAATGTGTCTGCCATGACGCTTGGCTTGTCCATATGCATTATTTCATTTAATCTTCACAACCATCATGTACTTTAATTATTATTCCCATTATATAAAAAAGTGAGAGGTAAGATGACTTGACAAAAAAGTCAGCTCATGAACTGAATAATCAAGGTTAGAACCCAGGTTCTAAATACAAGTTTAAAGCTCACTCCACAGCTAATTTGACTGTGCTTTATGACGAAAGCCCATTTCCTCTTCCTGGCATTTTTTAAGATCTTAAAAATTATATCATGCTACCTGTACTATTGTGACTTTACAGAAAATGAGACTATGTTAAAATTTTATTTCATTTTCCAAAAATCACAGAGAAATCTGTGAGATAATTCAGAAAAGATATCCCATTTTTTTTTGCTCTGAAAGCAGTAGACTATATCATCATTCTTTGGTCTGAATTTGGAAAATGTTTCACTTGTACATAATGAGAATTTTATATTTAAAATATAATTAATTGTGGCTCATGTATGTAAGCATGTGTAAGTTTGTGCTTGTGTGTGTATTTAATTTGTGTGACATATATTATTGCCTCCTGGAAGCGAATTAATGACTATTAGCATGGTTTAGAAATATTTAATGTATTTTGGGAATGATTCTCTACCTAATTCCCCAGTGGATTTAAAGGATACCAGGTGATGGGATAAAGCAATGGTTTCCCTAAATGGATATGAAACCAATGACACTGACTCTCCCAGATACTGATAATACAGGGGGATGTGTTCTCTGTACCTTAGATATAGTTGACCCTACTAATAATTGTGTCAAAGGAAAACCTTTAGGAAGTAAATCCTTCTGCTTTATCATTTTAGTTACAAGAAACCCTTCTGAGAGAGCTAACAGAGTATTATAATAGCCTAGCATAGCGTAGATAGGAGATAAATAAGTGATGCTAGAAACTATTGAGAAGTACTTGAATGTGTCTCCTTAAGTCAAGAGCAGAATTTGTGAGCAACACACATCTCAGTCTTCTTTCTACTCTGGAGAAGAAAACAAGGGAGTACAATATATCATTCATGTCAGTACAGTCAGAGCAGTTCTTATTGGTTCAAGGTCTGGAGCAGTGATTCAAGGGTTTATCAGACTGTTGTTCATCTCAGAGCATATTCTGCTTGTTGTTACTAATGCTTCATTTTGGTATCTTGGGGTCGGTGTGTTTCCCTGTGGGAAAACCCTGGGCTGCCCAATAGAGTCTATTTTGACACTGACTCCAGAGGGTTAAAAAAGAATCCAATTCTGTACTCATACAAATGGTTAATCTTACTTAACACTGCAGTAGTTCTGTAAGCGCAGAACCTTTGGTTTAGTTACTAAAGCAAACACTGCATATTATATCCAATGAAAGCCCTGATGTCCTGCAGTTAAACTATTGGAGTGATTAGAATTCGTCCTTTTGTGTTTACTTTATAATTTCTAAGGTGTGTTTCATTCTATGTCTTGAATGTTTAATATAACTAATTGCTTCTTGCTCTGGAAATGAGCTTGTTCTTTGATAAATTGTTCAAGGGTTCAGGCATGTAAATTGAAAAGATTTAGATTCTTTACACTGTATAGAGCATACAGGTTGATGAAGTGAACCTTACTATTACATGCCAAACAGGTTCTTCAACATTATGTATTTCCAGAAAGGTTGCTGAAAATTAACATAGACTTTGGGAAGTTAACCTCCTCTCATTGCAGGGGTTTTGTTTGTTTGTTTGTTTTAATCTGGAAACAGTTGAGTCATTGTTGAACAAGTGAAAAAAGTCATAAAGCTTTACTTTACATATAATGCACACACACACACATACAACAAGCTATTAAATATTATATATTTTCTGAAGCATGTGTGAAGGCTAAGGGTAGACATTGAAATAACTGTAGGTGGTGGTGGGAGGGGAGATAAAACAACAGTGCCACCAATTACCTCTACCAGCTCTGTCATCCTATTATGTAATTCATAGAGATATGTGGATATAACTTTATAGATCAGCTTTGGTTTATCTGTAGAGACAGGTGTTATCATCTGAATTGAATACAATACATCATACATTCATAAAAGCCAGATGGATGACACTCCCTGTAGGGGGCTTAGTGCCTGTCTATAAAGGCCAGATGGGTGCCGCTTCACAGAAAGGTTTATGTTGGTCAGCTGTGGCTACCCTCCAGAGAGTAATGAAATGCTCTCATTCTCCAAAGAGTTTTTCCACTCTTTGCCCTCCATTATTATTGTCTTCAGAACCTTTCAGGACTGAGCCTTAGCATTGATAGAATCATATGCATCCTATGTTGAAAGACAGTTGTGCTTTTGGTAGTGCATAAGAAAGATAAGGCACCCAGTAACCACTTGAGCCAAAGAAAATAAACCAGTCAGATTGTAAGACGATTTTATGCTGGCTTTTTCTTTCACTTATAAATGGCTTTGAGGCCTACAGATGTAGCTAAAAATATATCCAAATGTATAAGAGACTTCTTTGATGGAAAACACCCAAAATCTTGTCTCTTCACTTGTATTAACACACAGGATTCCAAAACCTTGTGATGAGTGAAAATCAAGCCAGTGCTGAATGGAGACTGAATTGACGTTCCATCGCTATGTGGTTTCCTCATAAAACATTTATTTTTGTGACTTGTTTTCTTTGCTGACTTGGTGACTGAATTGGTCATGCTTTGTTTCTTCAGTTTTCAGTCTTATAAATAGTTTGCTTATGATATAATATTACGATTTTTTAAAATCCTAGATTTACAACAGACTCTTTAAATTCAAGAGAGAGACATCTTAAGGCTTCATAAATATTCAAATTTATAAATATCACAATAACAGATTATTTTCCCCATGAAACTTTTCATATTCTAAGACCCGTGACTTTCTTAGATCATTTCGCATTCTCTTTCATTTCTGCCACTAGCACTTCCCTCTCATTTGAGGATGATTTTTTCACAGGGAAACAAAATTTGTATCACCTTCTGATTTTCATTGTGTACATGGCAACAAGTAGAGAATAACAGATCTTCCAGCTTGCAGCATGTTCAACCCAAATTCTTCAAGGTTACTCACTGTTGGTGAAGCTATGGATGTTATATTTGTTAATGCTATGCTAACCATGTTATGTAACCCAATATACTTGTACATGATAAAGGTCTTAAGGCTTTGGAGATACAAGGGTGTTTAATGGGGGCGAGCAGAGGAAAGAAGCATTTCAGTAAAGGAGAGGGAAAGCGTGAATCTTTCTCCATCCTTGGGGTCTTTACTGCCTTCAGTTTTCTCCAGGTATTTCAACATAGCTTCTTTCCACACAAACCTTGAGAAACATTGAGCTAAACAATGAATAGAAGATTCCCTCAACTTTCAGATGTCTGGGGCCAAGGGTTCAGAGGGGATACACTTGGATTGTTCAGTGAGGAGGCTCAGAGAAAAGAGAGCCATAATGCATAATCAGTTCACACTGCTCATGGGCCAGCAAGCCAAAGAGGTGGTTGGTCATATATGCCACCACATTTGGCTCTTCCAGTTTTCAAAGCAGTAGAGTTTCTTTGCAGGCATCATGGGGTTGTTGAAGAGTGAATGTGGCTCTGTTGCTACCCCCCATCAGGAAGCAGAACCTATGACCCGAGCAGTAATTCCTCAGGAGTACTGAGTCTACTGTGGTCTAAAGCATGAAGGACTTGAGCCCCAGCACTGCCATGTTGGCAGAACACAGTTTATCTTAGTGCACAGGGTAAACAGTAGAATGGGATGAGATCTCCGAGAGTCTGGGAATATGATCTCCTTAAATATCTTTCACAGTTAGAAAAAAAGCATTGTGAAATATTAGAAATTGCCATATACACTATTATAGACATTATTTTCCAAACAAAAGGAGTCAGCTTTATAGATAAAACAGTATGTCTTTTAAGATCTTTTGTAAAAAGTGTTGTTACTAATCACATAAATATCTGTAGCTATTACAATCTAGTTGCTCTGGGAAATTTTATAATTAATAGTAAGTTCTTAATTGGAATGATAAAATTTTCCCTGTTACATATAATATTACTTTTAATGAGACTACTGTTTCTAAAACTTATAACAGACTGGGATACTCTGGAAAGGGCTCAGAGTTATGTAATAAGAGGATTTAAAATGAAGTTCAGGAGGAATTGAAACTAGGCTTTTGTGTTTGTTTTTTGTTTTGTTTTGTTTTAGTTTGATGAAGAGAAACTGTGATTATATTAATACTCATTATTCAAATATCTGGATAAAAATGATACTATTTGGAAACCATAATAATATTTTGTCTGTAATAATCTGGATATTTAGGTCCCCAAGTAGACATAGAAAACATGGTTCTAAAGTCCAAGACCTATAGAGGTAATTATTATAATAGCAATAGGCACTTTTTTCTTGCTTGATTTGCCTGGGTTTTTACTTCTCTAGACTGTACATAAACATGAGGAAAGTCAGTACTCATTTTTTTTTGGCCAATTCTTATTTGATCTTTACTGGATTTTAATCACACAGTCAGGACAAAATTAAACAAATTTTAAGGGCTTACATTTGGTTTACACATTTCTAGACTTTTCCTAATGTTCTAAATAATTATTGCTAGTTCACTTTTGTAACTGAAGCAGATGTATGGCATTGATAGTAATACAAAAGGAATGTTTTAATTTATTCATTAGAATGTTTATGGCTTCTTCAAGGCTGATACCTAAATGTAAGCTAAGGCGGTGATCTGTTAATTAGTTTCTATTTTCAAAGGTAGAGCTGCTATGGATATTTAAATCAGATTTAACTGAAAGAGAAATTTCTCTGACTAAATCAAAACATTATAACATTTTAGTGAAGTTTAGATTTTGTTTCAGTTTCCAAACTTGCAAATGAGTTTCCCCAAGCATGAAAGGCAGAAGATGAGAAGGTTGGGAAGACCGCAGTCAGTGTAAAGTGAAGCCTAATCCCTGACTTCTGTATAACCACCCCATTCCATTTCAATCTTTATTTCCAAAGTCTGATCAGGATTTCTTTTGTTGTCGTCTACAACTAAAAACATTGAACTGATAACAAACAACAGTTAAGTTTTTCTTCCGGTAGTTGGACGGCAGATAACCCATTTTGACTTAAGAGAATGGAGGGGAACTTGAGGATGGAACCAAGGCCATTCCTTTTCCACAATTTTGTTCCAAGAATATCAGTCAAGACTGAACTTGAATGAGAAGTCCCGGACAACGTTGGCACTTTCCAAGGTGGACACAGCAAATGGTCCCTGATAGGGTCAGTCACTCACTCTCTGACCAGATCTGGCCTAGATCGCCTTAACCAGCAGTGCAGAGAGGGGATGAAAGAAAATTTAGGTTAAATCTCTCCAGTATACCTATAGCAGTTTTCTCTTTTGTCTTTGGTAGACTGACAGCTGTAATTAAATTCAAGTTGGTGTTACCTTTTGTACTACTCCTTTCTCAAGGAAAGCTCCTTAGTAAGCAGGGTGTGGTGAAAGACAATTCAAGATACAGTATGCACTTCTGAATGTTCCCTGGCCATACAACAGTTTTCTATAATGTGTGCTCCATTTCTTGTCAATCTTAGTATTTAACACTTCTCTTTAGACTGAAAATGAATGCTTTGTTGGTGGTTTAATAGAACTTGTAATTTAAATCTTTTAAATTGATAGGAAAAACATAGCAGATAAGAACTTAGTTATTGGAGAATCAAAATATAACAGAGGAGAGATGACATTGAGCCATAACAGATGCAAGTGTCCATCAATAATACTCATTAACTATGACCTTGGAAAACACTAGTGACTTCTAATTGTATGCTAACAAGTGGAATGATACAAGAGTCAAGAGGAGTCCTGCATTGCAAAACCACCCCCCAAAATTTTACAGTATGAGTAAAATGGGTCTAAATTTTCAATACATCCTCATTAGAGATCTTACAGGTATGATGGCTTTATAAAACTAGTTCAAAATAACATGGAAGAGGGCTTCCCTGGTGGTGCAGTAGTTGAGAGTCCGACTGCTGATGCAGGGGACGCGGGTTCGGGCCCCAATCCGGGAAGATCCCACATGCCGCAGAGCGGCTGGGCCTGTGAGCCATGGCTGCTGAGCCTGTGCTTCCGGAGCCTGTGCTCCGCAACGGAAGAGGCCACAACAGTGAAGAGGCCCGCGTACCGCAAAAAAAAAAAAAAAAAGTAAGAATTAGAAAATGATTATATTCTTTTTGAAGGATTAATGCAACTTATGAGAAAGCCAATACATTTAGGAAGAACAAAATTCATGAATCTGGATCTTAGATCTATAGCTCTCTTTATTTCAGTTTCTCTAGAAAATGAAGTCTGTGATAAAACTGGGGTGCTCAGGCCTTATTGACAGGTGCAACCCCAGAGCAACAGGTCCAAGGCAGATAGGCAAGTGAGACAACAGAGGAAGGAATGCAAACATGAAAAGATACATAATCAGGCTGGCCACAGCTTCATAAGAAACCTAACTGATGACTTGGGTCACAGCGTTTTCCAAGCAGGTCCTGCTTCAGAGCAAACCTTTAGGTCAGGGGTCTGCACACTTTTTCTGTAAAGGACCAAATAATAAATACTATTTCAGATTAGGGCACATGGTCTCTGTCACAATTATTCAACTCTGTTATGCTGTGAAGATTGTCATAGACAATAAGTAGATGAATGGGCATGGCTGTGTTCCAATGAAACTTTATTTACAAAAATAGGAGGCAGGACAGATTGGCCCTTTGACTATAGTTGGACAAGCCCTGTCTTAGAAAAGGGAGAGGAATTAACTTGAGCTTTTTTTCTTGTCTCTCTTCCTCATTGGTCAAAGTTCATGGGGCATTAATACTTCTGGACTTTGTC
>NW_020185337.1:273641-342326 GCF_003031525.2 Neophocaena asiaeorientalis asiaeorientalis | reverse complement strand
AGAGGCCACAACAGTGAAGAGGCCCGCGTACCGCAAAAAAAAAAAAAAAAAGTAAGAATTAGAAAATGATTATATTCTTTTTGAAGGATTAATGCAACTTATGAGAAAGCCAATACATCTAGGAAGAACAAAATTCATGAATCTGGATCTTAGATCTATAGCTCTCTTTATTTCAGTTTCTCTAGAAAATGAAGTCTGTGATAAAACTGGGGTGCTCAGGCCTTATTGACAGGTGCAACCCCAGAGCAACAGGTCCAAGGCAGATAGGCAAGTGAGACAACAGAGGAAGGAATGCAAACATGAAAAGATACATAATCAGGCTGGCCACAGCTTCATAAGAAACCTAACTGATGACTTGGGTCACAGCGTTTTCCAAGCAGGTCCTGCTTCAGAGCAAACCTTTAGGGTCAAGGGTCTGCACACTTTTTCTGTAAAGGACCAAATAGTAAATACTATTTCAGATTAGGGCACATGGTCTCTGTCACAATTATTCAACTCTGTTATGCTGTGAAGATTGTCATAGACAATAAGTAGATGAATGGGCATGGCTGTGTTCCAATGAAACTTTATTTACAAAAATAGGAGGCAGGACAGATTGGCCCTTTGACTATAGTTGGACAAGCCCTGTCTTAGAAAAGGGAGAGGAATTAACTTGAGCTTTTTTTCTTGTCTCTCTTCCTCATTGGTCAAAGTTCATGGGGCATTAATACTTCTGGACTTTGTCACCTGCCCCCCCAGGTGATTACTGAGGAAACAGATTCCACACACCACAGTGTGATGCATCATTTGACCTTGGAAATGTCGGAGGAGTTACAGCCTTTGTAGCTGCATTCAGGTTGTACCTGCTTCCAAAAATCACTGTGGCTACCACCCCTGTAGCAGAGGCTGAGATGCTGATGAGGGTCAATGGTGGAAGCTGGGGCTGTCCGCTTGAACAAGCAGCCACAGACTGGGGACTGGGACCCTGGTGGGGCTGATCCAATCCGGGGAACCACCTAAACGGAGCCTGGCAATGCATCATATTCAAATAAGAATTAAAACTTCCCTTCGGGCTTCCCTGGAGGCACAGTGGTTGAGAGTCCGCCTGCTGATGCGGGGGGCACGGGTTAGTGCCCCGGTCTGAGAAGATCCCACATCCCACATGCCACGGAGCGGCTGGGCCCGGGAGCCATGGCCGCTGAGCCTGTGCCTCCGGAGCCTGTGCTCTGCAATGGGAGAGGCCACACAGTGAGAGGCCCGCGTACAGCAAAACAAACAAACAAACAAAAAAAACCCCAAAATAAAACTCCCCTTAAAGAAAATATAAGTGAGAAGTGCTGATTGAAGCATATTAGACCCATGAGTTTTGCTTTAAAGTTTGTTAAATTACCACCACTCTAAAACTGAAGGTGTTTTCCTCATTTCTTAATGACTGAGCCTTCAACGGCTACTGAGAAAATTGGGATATAGCCAACATTTGAAGCTAATATCCAAGAAGACATAGTTGTCCTCCCAGGTGCCCTCTGGGGCCGCTGTAATCAGAATAGTTAGCTGAGGTGATGGCTGCGGGAAGGAGTCTGGCCCTATGTGTCATAACAGTGGGTCAGACTCAGGCATTGGTGTCAGAGAGCCTGGGTTCAAATCCTGGTTTTGCCTCAAGGAGGGTGACTCAGGGAAAGTTACCTAGTCGCTCTCTGACCCTGTTTCCTTGTTTATAAAATAGGAAAATAATATCTGTTGTTAGGATTAACAGCATAGTAAGTAAACTGACAACCATAATGCTTGGCACACATAGGCATTCAGTAAATGGAAATAATCAGCTACTTTGTGTGTATGCTTAATAAAGCTACTGTTCGTTATATTCGATGTGAGACTCTTGAGAGGAAGCTTCCTGTGATGACAGTGTTGGTTTCCATTCCCTTATTTACCATATATTATTCTTGTAAACATGCATTGTGGGTGACTTCAACTCTGTGAGCTTCAGTTTTTCCATCTGTCAAATGAGCATATTTTATACCTACCTATACGCTTTTATTGGGAGCATAAATGATTTAACATGTATATGTATGAAGTACCTAGTACATTGTTTGACATATAGTAGGAGTCAACTCAATGACAGTTACTACTGTTACAATTATTATAATTCAGAATTCATCTCATATAATAAATAATTAATTCACTGTTTAGGGTCTGTCTTTTCTCCATAGCCTCTTCCTATAAAGAAGAATAGGGGGTCGTGATATCAGACCTTCAAGATGGCAGAGGAGTAAGACGTGGAGATCACCTTCCTCCCCACAAATACATCAAAAATACATCTACATGTGGAACAACTCCTACAGAACATCTACCGAACGCTGGCAGAAGACCTCAGACTTCCCAAAAGGCAAGAAACTCCTCACGTACCTGGGTAGAACAAAACAAAAAAGAAAAAACAAAGACAAAAGAATAGGGACAGGACCTGCACCTCTGGACGGGAGCTGTGAAGGAGGAAAAGTTTCTACATACTAGGAAGCCCCTTCACTGGTGGTGGGAGGAGAAGTTTCGGAGCCATGGAAGAGAGCGCAGCAACAGGGGTGCAGAGGGCAAAGCGGAAAGATTCCCACACAGAGGATCGGTGCCAACCAGCACTCACCAGACCGAGAGGCTTGTCTGCTCACCTGCTGGGGTGGGTGGGGGTTGGGAGCTGAGGCTCGAGCTTCAGAAGTCAGACCCCAGGGAGAGGACTGTGTGAACAGCCTGAAGGGGGCTAGTGCACCACAACTAGCCGGGAGCGAGTCCGGGAAAAAGTCTGGAACTGCCTAAGAGGCAAGAGACCATTTTTTCAAGCTGTGCAAGGAGAGGGGATTCAGAGCACCACCTAAATGAGCTCCAGAGATGGGGGTAAAGTAAAAATGTCACTGTTTGCAGATGACATGATAGTATACATAGAGAATCCTAAAGATGCTACCAGAAAACTACTAGAGATAATAAATGAATTTGGTAAAGTAGCAGGACACAAAATTAATGCACAGAAATCTCTTGCATTCCCTACAGTAATGATGAAAAATCTGAAAGAGAAATTAAGGAAACACTCCCATTTACCATTGTAACAAAAAGGATAAAATATCTAGGAATAAAATACCTTCTCTTCTACCTCAGGAGACAACAGACCTGTATGCAGAAAACTATAAGACACTGGTGAAAGAAATTAAAGATGATAGAAACAGGTGGAGAGACATGCCATGTTCTTGGATTGGAAGAACGAACATTAGGAAAATGACTATACTACCCAAAGCAATCTAGTGTTTCAATGCCATCCCTATCAAACTATCAATGGCATTTTTCACAGAACTAGAACAAAAAATTTCACAGTTTATATGGAAACACAAAAGACCCCGAATAGTCGAAGCAATCTTGAGAAAGAAAAACGGAGCTGGAGGAATCAGGCTCCCTAACTTCAGACTATACAATAAAGCTACAGTAATCAAGACAGTGTGGTATTGGCACAAATACAGAAATATAGATAAATGGAACAGGATAGAATGGCCTAGATAAACCTGTGCACATATGGTCACCTTATCTTTGAGAAAGGAGGCAAGAATATCCAGTGGAGAAAAGGCAGCCTCTTCAGTAAGTGGTTCTGGGAAAACTGGACAGCTACATGTAAAAGAATGAAATTAGAACACTCCCTAACACCATACACAAAAATAAAATCAAAATGGATTAATGACCTAAATTTAAGGCCAGACATTATAAAACTCTTAGAGGAAAACATAGAACACTCTATGACATAACTCACAGCAAGATCCTTTTTGACCCACCTCCTTGAGAAATGGAAATAAAAGCAAAAATAAACAAATGGGATGTAATGAAACTTAACAGCTTTTGCACAGTAAAGGAAACCAAAAACAAGACAAAAACACAACCCTCTGGATGAGAGAAAATATTTGCAAATGAAGCACCTGACAAAAGATTAATCTACAAAAAATATACAAGTAGCTTATATAGCTCAATATCAAAAAAACCAAACAGGGCTTCCCTGGTGGCGCAGTGGTTGAGAGTCCGCCTGCCGATGCAGGGGACATGGGTTCGTGCCCCATTCCGGAAAGATCCCACGTGCCACGGAGCGGCTAGTTCCGGGAGCCATGGCCGCTGGGCCTGCGCGTCCAAAGCCTGTGCTCTGCAACGGGAGAGGCCACAAAAAAAAAAACCCCACCCAATCCAAAAATGGGCAGAAGACCTAAACAGACATTTCTCCAAAGAAGATATACAGATTGCCAACAGACACATGAAAGACTGCCCGACCTCACTAATCATTAGAGAAATGAAAATCAAGACTATAATGAGGTATCACCTCATGCTGGTCAGAATGGCCAATATCAAAAAATCTAGAAATAATAAAAGCTGGAAAAGGGTGCGGTGAAAAGGGAATCCTCCTGCACACTGGTGTGTGTGTAAATTGATTCAGCCACTATGGAGATCAGTATGGAGGTTCCTTAAAAATCTAAAAATAGAACTACCCTACAACCCAGCAATCCCCCTACTGGGCATATACCCTGAGAAAACCATAATTCAAAAAGAGTCATGTACCACAACATTCATTGCTGCTCTATTTATAATAGCCAGGACATGGAATCGACCTAAATGTCCATCAACAGATGAATGGGTAAAGAAGATGTGGCACATATATATAATGGAATATTTCTCAGCCATAAAAAGAAACAAAATTGAGTTATCTGTAGTGAGGTGGATGGACCTAGTGATTGTCATACAGAGTGAAGTAAGTCAGAAAGAGAAAAACAAATACTGTATGCTAACACATATATATGGATCTTAAAAAAAAAAAAAGGTTCTGAAGAACCCAGGGGCAGGACAGGAATAAAGGCACAGACATAAGAGAATGGACATGAGGACACGGAGAGAGGGAAGTGTAATCTTTGAGAAAGTGGCATGTACATATATACACTACCAAATGTAAGATAGATAGCTTGTAGGAAGCAGCCGCATAGCACAGGGAGATCAGCTTGGTGCTTTGTGTCCACCTAGAGGGGTGGGATTGGGAGGGTGAGAGAGAGAAGCAAGAGGGAGGAGATATGGGGATATGTGTATATGTATAGCTGATTCATTTTGTTATACGGCAGAAATTAAGACAACACTGTAAAGCAATTATACTCGAAGAAAGTTGCTAAAAAAAAAATAGTGGGTCATGAACAAATTAGCTATATCTGTGAATTTATTATTTCTCTATTTCAATCATTATTAGAGTTGTCTGATAACATCAGTACTGCCATGAGCATTGTACTCTGTGGTGGGCTAAACACCAGTTTGAAAAGATGGCACTCTGACTCACAGATGCTGTGGTAGTGGGAAGGGAGAGTGGAAGCTCCCATATTTTGGAGCACCAGCTATCTCCCAAACACTCTACTGGTTTGCTTTACACATAGTTAATCACCAGCACAATCCTATGGGTAGGCACTCTTATCATTCCCAGTTTACTGATGCTTGGGGAGTTTATGTAAGTTCCTCAAGGCTATAGAGCTAGTCCTAGTCTGTGACCAAGCCGAGAACCCAGATTATCTGGCGCCAAAGCCCTTGTCTTTCAGCTATTCCCCACTAAGTCCCTGTGTGAGAATAGAAGTCACATCTCTAGTTCTGCCTGGGCCATAAACTCAGTTTGTGACCTTGAACACATCATGTACATTTCCAGGCCTCAGTTTCCTTATCTCTAAAATGAGATGGTTGTCTCTTCTGAAATTTAACTTCACTTGAGATCTACAGTTCTGTTCATATTGATTAGAATGAAAGTACATAATAATGATGAGAAATGTGTCTGTGGCCGGAAGGGGTGGTGGTCACATATTGTTGGAGAGAGGGGAGGTACGCACCCCTACCTTTCATCCTTGCCCCTGTAGTGGAAGGTACACGTGCCCTCAGACAGCTGACAAGTGATGCTTTTCAAACATAAGCTGGATCATATCACTGCAGTATGTTTCCATCTGACTCCAAGCAAAAGGTCCTTGCAGTGGCCTATCAGCTCTGCCTGCTCTTCCTGTCGCCCCTTTGTCTCTCTGAACTCACCACTGACTCTGGCCCTTGCTCACTCCGCTCCACCAGGTTGGCCTTCTTGCTGCTCCCGGAACACACCATGCACACTCCTGGCTCAGGCCATCTTACCTGCTGCTTCACCTCACTGGGTAGCCTCAAGACTGGGCCCCTCATCCCCTCGGGGTCTTTGATGCTATGGCACTTGCCCCATAGGGGCTTCCTGGACCACTTGTTTAAAATCACAGACCCCTTCTCCATCACTCCCAATACCACCCCATGTTTCATTGTCTTTATAGCACTTATACCATCTGATACAAGACACTTTGATTTCTTTATTGGTATCAATTGGCTATCTCCCCTCCTGTAGAGTGGGGAAAGATTTTGTCTCTGTTGGTCATTGTAAGGTATAGACCCCCCTATGCCTTGAACGATCCTAGCACATATTTGAATGAATGAAAATCAACATTAGAAAAATATAGAATAAAGCCATATAGCATTATATATTTTTTATTTATATATAAATTATATATAAATATATATAATTATACATATGCTTTTAGAAATAATTTAAAAATTCATATTCATTAATTTTTCAATATGATATAATATCTACCTTAATTTACTAACAATCTGTAATGTATATCCAAATTTGGGGGGGAAAGATGAAAGGCTTTTTAGAAGCATGCCAAATTAAGAATTTTCTGCAGATTTCAGTTTTTCTAGCAACGATGCTCAAAACTAATTATAATTTATGTGCAAATAACTGCTTACAATTCTGAGTTTACATATTCTGTGGAAGCTGTATATCGTGGCCATCAAAATCGTTAAAACATCTTCAAACTAATTAACATATATTATAGATTAACTTCATATTACAAAAAGAAAAAGTCATCAAAATTTTGGGGGGTTAAATTGCATTGAAATTATCTTGATTTGTTCCCAAACCAGTACTGGGAAGCTGCCTTGTTATGATTTCTAGTAGAATTTCTGACTGTTTTAAAAACCACTGCATCTCAAACTTTAGTATGTAGATTAATCACCCCAGGACCTATTAAAATGCAGATTCTATTGTAAGTCAAAAGGTCTGGGGCAGAACCTGAGATTTTCCAACCTAGAAGGCATAAAGGTGATACTGATGCTGGTCCTCAGACCATCTGAAGCAGAGGCAAATTTCCAGTAAATCTGTCTTCTTTTAATATTACCATTATGAGGTCAGCTGAACTTGAAATAGAGACATTCTCTACAGAAGCAGCTTCATTGAGACATTGACCAACTGTTGTCATTTAGTGCTGGAATGAAAGACACACTTGCTGTTACAGACATCATATCAGCTGGGAGAGGACTGATTCACAGGCTTTAGGTGTATCTGACACCTAAAGAGATGTAGTGAGGCATCCTCACTCTAGAACTGATTTCATTGCCATATCCTAGCCTCAAACAGGGTTTTCAAAACTCTAATATTTAAAAACCGATTCTCTTATTTTCTAATGACACAGCAGAGAGGGGAAGAGAACTGAATACTTTAATCCCTAAAATATGCAGTGAAATTGAATAAGGGGCTGGGGTGGGGAAGAACAACTGCAGATTTAATTTTTAACACAACAGGCTTAGAAATTGCACAGAAAATAACACAGGCTTGCCTCTTTTTGCCATTGCTTTCGTTCAGCACGGCTCAGAGAACCTTGGGGAAGAGGGTGTATTCAAGTGACTTCACACACGTAAGGCTCAGTTTTGCAGGTGGAGTGTAGCACAAGGGTGGAGTGACCCATATTGCTGCAGTAATTCTGTTGGATCAACATCGGCCCTTGGGCTCCTCCCTGGAAGGAGTTCTGTTTATTTGAAGTGGTCATACCAAAACTTCTTTGGTAGTGGTTATTGTCAGCACCCAGAAACCTATTCTCAACTTGACTCTGGATTGACGGGAAAATTTGAGTGGATAGCAGGGTAAGATTTGTCTTTCTGTATCCAGGAAGCAACATTACTGACATTCTGAAGGGTGCATTAATTCAAATGTACCTCCAAACTACTTTGAAACTTTGTGAAAAGAAGAGGTTTTGTTTTTTGTTTTAATTCAGTTAGTTGGGAACACTTTAATCAAATTACTCTATGTCTTGACTTCCTCCTAATTTCTAGAACATGCTTTTGAGCTAATCACAAGCAAGGTCCAGACCAAGCCATTATGGTAAAGAGAAGTAAGATATAATTTCCCTACCTGCTTCGAGGTTGGGTGGCACAAAAATCATCCTGAATTCCTCTCTTCACTGAACTGTGCAGTCTCAAATTCCTCCCTTCTCTCTGCCCAGAGAAGAGAGGGTGATGGTCTCCATTTTCTAATGTAGCCGAGATGACATTCAACAGCTTGGGAACTTCCTCTGAGAACAAAATAACCTCAGCCTTTCTCACCTCCCCAGTCATGAAACCAACTCCTCAGTTTAGAGGATACCTAAGATCTTACTCTTCTTTGGTCTCTTAAGCAACATCAGAGGTTGAGACAAATTAGTTCCTCTGTATTTTCACATGCGACACTAACCAAGTCGCAAACTTTTTGCCCAGTAAAGCCAATCATGGGTCAGTGTTAAACATTACACAGTTTGTATGTTTCTTCAAACAGTTTTGTTTTACAAGGGTCATAACAAGTAAGCCAATATTGCCTTTGTTCTTATCCATTTTCTCTTGAGTACATAGGTTTTCTATTTGTTAAATTTTCTTAAATGTAAAGAACCAGGATTGGAGGATGATTTATGATTTTGATACACTAAACAATGTTACTACTTTGTTACAGAATTTTTCTTCTGAGTTTGGTCAAATAGTAATAGTAACAATATTAATAATAATAGTTAATACTTATGTAGCACTTATGATGTACCAAGCATTGTATGGACTTTCAGTTTATTAATGCATTTAAACTTTAAAACCTCTCTATAATGCATATACTACTTTAAATCCACTTTCTAGATGAGGAAGCTGAGTCACAGAGAGGTTGAGTAACTAGTCCAAGGTCATGCAACTAGTCCTAGTATTAGAGCTACAATTTGAATTAGGCAACCTAGCACTTTAGTCCATGCTCTTAACCTCTGAGTTATAACATTTTTTCACCAACTAAATAAGACTCATATACTAGAACTATTGCTAGTTTCTATTAAATTATTCTTTCTTGAGTCCTATTTGGGTATATCAGTTCTGTGATTAGGTGATTATAGAGTGATTTTTCAGATATACCAACTGCCTTATCTGTTTTGTTTTTTTTTAAGGTTTTATTTAATTTTCTTTTGGCTGCATTAGGTCTTCATTGCTGTGCACAGGCTTTCTCTAGTCATGGCTAGTCGGAGCTACTCTTCGTTGCAGTGCACAGGCTTCTCCTTGTGGTGGCTTGTCTTGCTGCGGAGCATGGGCTCTAGGCGCGTGGGCTCAGTAGTTGTGGCTGGCGGGCTGTAGAGTGCAGGCTTGGTAGTTGTGGCGCACGGACTTAGTTGCTCATGGCATGTGGGATGTTCCCCGACCAGGGATCAAACCCATGTCCCCTGCATTGGAAGGTGGATTCTTATCCACTGCGCCACCAGGGAAATCCTGCCTTATCTTTTTGATAAGATTAGCCTTTGGTGTTGATGTTGTGTCAGATTTTCCCCTTAATTCTTAATTTAATAAAAAAGTCTCAGTGAAAATATTTCTGTTTCTTACTTGCTAACAGATTTCAAGACAATGCAATGAAAAATATAGTGATCTTAAAGACAACCATGAAAAATTTATCCAGGTATATTTTAGCATTTGAAAATAGTCAAATCATGCAAAAATGGGCAAGATGTCAATTAAAGACAATTGCTTTACAAGTCTTAAAAGTAATTTGTGTATCAGAAATCCTACTTTCTGTTTACAGGAGGGCAGTGAGCACGCAAGCCTCATATGACTTAGGGATATATTTGCTTAATAACTTACAAGATCCAGCGCCAGTCCTGTCTGTTGCTATGTAGACGATGAATTTTAATAAATGTGTTCAGGGTCATCAGATCACATCTGCAAAGAGATTCAGAGAATATCTTCTATAGAGTGTGGAAGAAAGTTGCAAACATTTCTGGTTACGAAAAAGCTAATTTTTTGTGGAGATTTTACTTCATCTTTCTGCCCTTTCATCTTTAACTATTTACAATTATATAATCAATTCTTTTGTCATTAAATTATCTTTCAAACCTACTACGTATATCTTAGGATGGAAGTGGCTACCATTGGATGACAGCTATGTTTGATTTCACTTCTTCGCCTTGACTTTCTTTCAATTCATTTTCATCAAGGCAACATATTGAATGAATGTATTTTTCAAAACAGTAGTTGAATTCTGGTGTGTGTGTATGTGTATGCACTACATTTAGGAACAAACTTCCATTTCAGGGTGGACACTTGGCATTGCAAGTTTCAGTCAGAATTATTTTTTACGACCTAGTTATCAACCCACAAAAACATGGCCTTATAATGTAAGTGGTGACATAACCTTTACACATACCCAGCTATAAATCAAGGCGCTATAAAACATATTTGAAAAGTCAAGCTAGGTAAAATACTGAGTTAATGTTCGTTGGGAGGAAGAGAACACTCAACTAGTTAAATGCTTCCAGTTTCAGTTTTGGATGAAATATAGGCCCTTTTGTATCTTCGGTAACAAAACCAAATGTAAAATGGTTCTCATATATGAGTGAAATGAATGTCAAAAAAGACTATGAGGAAAAAAAGGCACTTCAATTAGGGCTTTACTGTTTTCCAATCCAAAATCAAATCTATGAATGCCATTGAGTTACTTCCCTAAGGAATTAAATTTCAGTCTTACAAGTTTTGCTGGAGGTTGAAAAGGGACTCAGTCCTCCCTGAGTGCTGAGGAAGGCCAAAGAGCACTAGAAGTCAAGTGGGATATTATGCCAGCAAAATTCTCATTGAGCGTTTGATGTCATATATCATCTGGCACTGGCTTTTCTATCAGGTCATTTCAGGACAAGGTAGTACTGCAAAAGCAGAACCAACTTAGTGGGTGAATTGCTAACAAGTTTCAGGGGTTTGGCTGGCGCTCCAAAGTTTATTTGAGTTAATCTTCATTCTCACTGGCCTGCAGAGCTTGGTGAAAACTGGCTTTTCAGTGAACACTTTCGTTGCTTCCTGATGGTACTGGTATCAGAAACAGGCCAAGAAAGTACTTCAGAGGTTTTTATAGGAATAGTTGCTTCAGGTAAGGAAGAACTTTCCGTCAGAAGGTACAGAGACTATCTGTTTATTATTTATTTGCGACACATGGCAACTGGACTCCTGTTTACTAAAGCCAGTCTTACTGGTGTGCTGATGACTTATTTCTGGGGATTATTTGGAATTTACACTTTCTACAGTAGGTTCCAAAGAATTCTCATTGATTGGTTCAACAGATAGAAGTTACCAACAGATAAAATCAATTCTATCTGTGAATCTGTAGAAATTCTAGTTGTAGTTTTGAATCTAATAGATGATGATTGAACTGAGAAAGTGTTCGGCTAAATAGAAAACACCATATTTTTCTGAATTTTAAGGCCTTAGTGTTAAAAGACATTATGAATTGTATCATGTTCCTCATATTGCTATATATTCTGTCTCACAATTTGCAGTGAAAACACTTGGATTCTTTCCTGAAGATCATCTGTATATACTTACAAAATTCTGTTTATGCTTTAGTGATGTTATGGAAAACCTCTATTCCATTTAGACCACTCTGAGTAAGTGTGCCACTTTTGATTGTGTTTTGTTTGGGGTTTCGATTGTACATCTAAAAATAATACCTGAGTGGGAAGGGAAGAACCAACTTGGTTAATGGCAGGACAAATAGAATCACCCCTATTTGTTGGGCTTTCTTCAAAGATAGATTTGAGAACACAGTTTAATCCTGAAGACTAGGTGAGGCCTCTAGCTTCCTCTGAAGGAAGTTTCACATCCCACGGCTCTCAACCCTGCGATGTGACAAAGGCCGATCTGCTGTACCTCCCTGTGCCAGGGGAGAAGTGGGAAAGGCAGCAAGGGCAGTCCCCTTTCTACTCTCGGCTCCTTTCACGCTGGCCTAGGCTGCTTAGCCCGCTGCCAGGCTTGACTTCCTTGTGTGTCAGGAAGGGGAGCAAGGACTTCTGAAGCAAAAATTTAAAGAGAAAGTGGGAATGACCTGCTCTAAGTGGATACAGGAAGTGAAAGAAGGAAGCAGTGCACGCCAGGTCTTTCTCAAGCTACAGTAACACTACCCTCTGTTAAAATGGGCACCAGAGATGTCAGCCTCTGTCCAATCAGATTGGAACGTTCTCCTTCCATGGGGCGGTGGGAGGGGCTAAAGCATGGGCCGCTGTCTCCTCTTCTTGGAGGAGGGGAGGGGGAAATGTTCCTCTAACCCAACAACACACATCCCTCCTGACAGTGGAATCCTTTGCATAATTTCCAAACCAAGTCACTCTCAGAACTTTCTTGAGTACCCTCAGAAGCTGGACATTGCCCCCAGCAGCCCGTTGTGTTTCATGATCCTGGTAGTAAGCTCTCATATGAAGCCCAACCTACCCCGTGTCTTCCACCATGTGACAATACTTTACTGAGTTCTTGGAGCAGCAAGGAGCAGGTCTAATCATGCAACTAATTTTCTGTTATTGGAGTCTGTTATCTCTGCACAGCCCTGCTCCCCAGACACCACATCTATCCATGAAATCCAAATGCACTCTTAAGAAAGAGAGAACCAGGAAGTATTTTCTGAAAATGCAAGGATACTTAAAATCAGTTTCCTCTTAGGAGCACTCCCCGCCTCCCCCACCCCCATCACTGTGGAGGGGAAGTTCCGGTGGGAAAGGTGGCCTCGATTGGCAGGACACCTGGAGCACGGTGGGGAATGGGTGGTGGCTCTCCTCTCCCTAAACAGCAGTGAGGGTTCCTGCCACCCCCCACCCCCAACCGCATGTCTCCTTTTGCCTCTGCTCTCAAAAGTGAAATGCTGCACAGTCGGGAGGGCTGGTGCAGAGTTAAGACACGTAGAGCCAAGAAAATAAAGAGTCAGATGTCCCAGCAGCTTTCAGTGCGTCCTGATTCTCACCACCCCCAGAGCAACCATGAAAGTAGGAGGGACCAGATGAAGACATTTAAAAATTGGTTCTGCTCCACAGTGATCCGGAGCAGGCTGGGGCTCGGCTGCTTTGAGGTGGCTTGAGAGGCTCCTCTCTGTTGTCAGAACATTCACGTGGCAGCTCGCCTCCCTTTGCAACCTCTCTGACTCACCCTAACCTTGAGGTAGGAAGACTGAAACTTTTTCTTATTTATTTATTTTTAACACATTGAACGTACAATTGACTGAAACCAAATTCCGTGGAAATCCAACAGACATATATATTCATCATAGCCATGGCCGACTTCTGGTCGTGAGCACGGATCCATGACGGAGGGAAGTGTGTGGGTGTTTGTGTCGGATTCGTGCCATTCATTGGGTTTACAGCGAGATCTGCGTAAGTGAGCTAAGAATTCCATTTCTCTTATACGTTACGAGGGGAGAAAGGAAGTGCACTTATGGTGCAGTGTTCAAAAACAAACAAAAGGAAACAAAACAAAACCCCCTACAATGTAAAGGCCCACACTTTTTTTTTTTTAAAAACAGACATTTATGTTTCACAGTTCTAGAGGCCGGAAGTCCAAGATTAAGATGCCAGCATGGTCTGGTTCTTTTTTTTTTTTTTTTTTTTTTAAACATCTGTACTGGAGTATAATTGCTTTACAATGGTGTGTTAGCTTCTGCTTTATAACAAAGTGAATCAGCTATACGTATACACATATCCCCATATCCCCTCCTTTTTGCATCTCCCTCCCCCGCCATCCCACCCCTCTAGGTAGTCACAAAGCACTGAGCTGATCTCCCTGTGCTATGCGGCTGCTTCCCACTAGCTATCTATTTTACATTTGGTAAAAATATAACTACCATATGACCCAGCAATCCCACTACTGGGCATATACCCTGAGAAAACCATAATTCAAAGAGAGTCATGTACCACAGTGTTCATTGCAGCTCTCTTTACAATAGTCAGGGCCCACACTTTTAAAACTGTGTACCAGCTGCTGGAGAGTGGGTTATATGAACTCGGACTTTTCTCCGAGGTGGGTCTGAGATGACGTGAACTTATATTGCTGCAGGGTTGCCTATGTAACAACCATTTTGTTGGGGAGTGCCCCCCTGAGTGCTTGCATGACTACTAAAAAACATTCATAGAAAAGAACAAGTGTGACATGAAATGTATAGGAAGCAAACTTACTCTTTAGCCACCTGCCTGTGACTTGGCAAAATGTGAGCCCCTGGAATCATCTTGTAGAAATCAAAGATCTTCCAAGTTCTTTAGTAACCTTGGGAATTCATTAAGAGCGTCAGGGTCTGTCACAAGGTAAGTGTTGAGTGGCTAAGGTTGAAGGAGCAGTAGATTAAACTTCCTTTATTTGTTTCTCATTACACCATACAAACGTCTGTGTCCCTGACCAAATATATTAAGGCAAAAAATAAAAGAGGAAACTCTAAGTAATGATTGATAACATGCCAAGCAACTTCAGAACTTTGTTGACATTTGCTCTCTTGAATTGTATCCTAATGACTATATAACATGTACCTCTAAAGTAATGTAACTTAAAACACACAAACAAAAGACCCTCACAACATACAAGAAAAACTAAATATGTGTTATTTCCTTTGGGGCAGTCATTTTGGAAGGCTAGTACTTAACCTGATAATTCTGAAATTATTCAAAATCAGTTTTCTACAGTCTCTCTGCAAGATCTATAGTTCCATGTACATTACTTTGAATGTCTTATTGTGGACCTTACAGTCTGGCATATACATTGTGTCTAGCATCCTCCTTTTATGGAGAAACTTGATCTGGAAAGTTCAAGTGATTTGTCCAGAGTCACATAAAGCTGGGATTAGAACCAAGATCTGTTTTTCAGGTTAGCATTTTTGCCACAACTTCCTTCTGCCTTTTTCCTTTGTGGGTGGACCTAATTTCTTGAAAAAAAAAAGAAGAAAAAAAAGTGTAACTTATTCAAAGCCAAGTCTAGTGCATAAGATGGGTGATCAGCTCAGTGCAATGCAGCGAATATTCATTGGACACCTACTGTATACAAGGCCTCCTGACAAGTGCTGCAAAGGATACAAGAGACTTTAAGGCATAGGGCGTGACCTTAAATTAACTGTAATAGGAGGATCAAAAAAAAATGAGCTGTGATTACAGTAGAATTGAGAGTAGTTTCCTTGAGTTCCTGATTTTGAATCATATGCCTTCAATCAATAGGTTTAGATGTATGAAGCCAACAGAGAAAGCCCCTACTTTGGTTAAGTAGCTATTTGTTGTGACCTTCTTTCAAATTCACAGTGACAGGATTGGAATGAACAAAATTGTTAGCTTATGAAAATCATTTTGAGTCTTTAAAATGAAAATGGGACCTAACATTTTAGGTAAGGGTGCAATTATTATTTTCTGTAAAAAACTCTTAGAATTTTCAGAATATTTGTGTACTGCCAAGTTGCTATGTGGATACTTCTGGGGAAAAGAAATCAACACATCCAATCTGTGGTGACAGACCTTTAATCAATACTGTGCTATTCTAGAGTCTTTCAAATATGGTCAGCATTTATTTCTGCTGCTTTTTAACATGCTGAGATAAAGATAATAAATACCTTGTTAATCTACTCTGTCTCAATGAATTTGTATTATGGTGACATAACTAGCCTAGAAACGTAAGCTCATCATCTCCATCTTTTCCTATTGTTTATGTAATAAAACAAATACCTTTTTATAAGAATATCTTACTATTGACTTATCATGAATAGAGTTTTGAGTTAGTTTTCTAGTAATAATTTTCACTTGGGAGATTTACACTTGTAAACATACATTAGATGTCTGGCACATTTTATAAATTATTAATTGCTTTATTTATATGTTTAATCCTCATAATGACTTCCTGAGATAAGTATTACTAACTCAGTAAGGAAATTAAGGCTCAGAGAGACTAAATAAGTTACCTAAGTTCATGGAATGAGAAAGCAACTGTGCTAAGATTCAAACCCAGATCTGTGGGTTGCTAAGCTGTGTTCTTTTTATTGCATTATCTGTACATGCTTCTTTAAATCAGCGTGCTATGTGACCTTCCCCTATTATAATCAAGGACATACAGTGCAAGATGTCTGGCCTTGGGGGAGGAGAGAGTTGGGAATAAATTGTTGAGAAAGAAATAGTAATTGGTTAGGTGATGTATGAACTCCCAAATCTAGCCCTTGCCCTACCACACTTGCCTGAAAGAACTCTGATGGATATATATGCACAGAAGATCAGGTCTGTCACTTTACTAACATCTGTGCTTTTTGCACATGTCAGCTTTGTGCATTTCCTTGGGGATCTAAGCTGGACTTTGTGGAGAACCTCTAAACTCTTGCTTAGACCAGGTGCTGCCCAAATTGCCTCCTTTTCCCTCTGCCTCTCTCTGGTTCCTGATTGGCTTCTAAGGGGAAATGGAGTAGAGAGGAAGACACTTGTACTTCAGTGAGGACAAGGCCTGATTCTATTTTACCATGCCCGGAGGAAGCACAGCCAAAGAGACAGGTGTTTGTGTTCTTTCTGAAAAAAAAGTCCTAGAGCCCTGTGTGCCCCAATCCTTACCTTCTGGCACACTCAAATTTTAACCCCTGTCCAATCTTGTGATAATTGTTAGCCCAGGGAGCAATGTTCTTGTCTCTTGAAACTTCTGTAGTGGATGGATTAAGGATAGTGGAAATGGAGATAGGCTAGTACAGAGGCGGGTAGGGAAGCTGTTAGTTTCCCTTAGCTATCAGGGAGCAGTATGCGTTGATTTCGTGGACACACCCAACTCACGATGCTGTCCTTACTCATCGAGTGCACTCATCCGAGTTAAGTAGCCTCAATCTATTTAACATTAGGTGAAATCATTTCAATAAAGACAAGGATAAAAGAAATGTTCAAGAGTCACATCTGACCATATCCTTTATGCATTGTAATGGAAATGACATGCAATTTGAGATTGAGTATCTTCAGAGAAGTCACTCACAAAACACCTGAAACAAATATTTTCTAAATATGTGGCTAATGGATACAATAATTATGACAATTCTGTTTTGTTCCCAAACCTATCACTAAGGTTATGCCAAACTCCTAAACACACATATCAAAACTAACTGATTAACCTATAAGGATAGTTTCCAATCTATATTGTATAAACAGGGCTTTACATGCATGTGGTTCTATGAAGCTAGGCCCATCTTTACCATGTATTATCCTAGTTAGACTACATGGATAAGTATAGGTAAACAGTATTAAACAAGTCTTGATAATCTGAGATAATTCTGGAATAAAACACCCATCTGAGCCCCAAGAAATAAATATAACACTTTATCACCACATATATAGTTTTTCTTGCTCCTTATATTTGACTTCCTGTTGGTATAATATTCAAGAGTGTGTTTGATATTTTTATTTTGTAAAATTTAAGTGTGGCATATACTATTACTTGGCTGTCCAAAAGCTATAGCCTCTCTCTGGCTAACAAAATCCCAAGTTTTTTTTTTAAGTAGGCCATGTACCATCTCCAGGAAATGAATCATGATTGGACCAGTTTTGACAATCCTTCCTGCTTCATCAGATTCTTGCTTTCACAGGCTTCCTTCCATTGAGAGATGCCACAGGACAAGTTCTGGCCAACGAGGCACAAAGGGAATTCCGAGGGGCTATTTTTCCCCTTCTCTGATTAAGAAAATAGTAGCCTTCTTCCACCTGCTGCCTTCTTCCTCCTTGTGTGAGATACTGAAATGAGGATGTAATTCCTCAAACTATACTACTTGTCTTGCATTCATAGGGTAACAAGCCTGAGGATGAAAGTCTACACACTGTGGATGGCAGAGCAGGAGAGCTGAGCTGCTGCATTCAACATGGAACTATAACCCTCCAGGAAAAGAGATGGTCCCTGTTAGTGAGATTGGGGGTATAGACAATGGCGATACACTTACATATGCCATATAGAGGATGCCTAAGGGACTAAGAGAGAATGAATGTGGGATACCCATCTCAGAATTCCAAAAGGTGGAGTAGGCAGATCAGGAGTTATTCAGACCAAGGTAGGTAGAAAAATCCTGTAAGGAAAGGAATTCACTAGAGAGACAGCACGTGCAAAGGCAGAGCAATGGCAGAGAACATGGCCTGATTGCTGAATACTGGCAGGTAGTTTAGGAAAGATGGAGCAACAAATGCCAGAGCATCAATGGTGAGGTTAGAGAGGGGGATAACAGCCTGATCCTAAAACAACTTTTATGCTAGACTGAGGATTTTGCACTTTATTCTGATATTTTACATTATATATTATATTCTAGAAGTTCCAGAATTTGGAGACAAAGAGATATGTTGGGATGAAGGAGAACATGAAGAATGTAATGACTTTTTAATCATCTAATAAAGTGTGCAGACTTCATTGACTACGTCTTATTTAGAGCTAGTGATGTCCTAGGAGAAGGTCCTTCTGGAATCAGTGGGAAATTTTCATACAAAAAGATTAGAGGCTCATGCCTCTGGATATGAAACCCATGAAGTGGATTCTTACACTAAAGTGTCCAACACAAGCCAAGAGCAGGGCTTTTCTGAGAAACAGCAGCTTCCCTCTAGATCCAGGCAAGTTTCACAGTGCGTGACAGGCATCTAACAAGAAGGCTCTTCTGGCTCCCCTTGGGTGCTGACTCTGTTCTCAAGGGCCATATATAAGCAGGAATAGCGTAACCACAGGAATGCCTTCTGATAACAGTAGAGTAGGCCGCTGCATTCATGAGCCATGGCTGAAGTCTCCCGATCCACTGCCAAGCTGTAGAAAAAGAGTCCAATAGGTCAAATCTGAAGTCGTAAGCTATGTGGGTTGGCCACTCTTAGGGAGTGAGCAGTGGTGCATGCCCGTGAGTGTGTATATGAGAGGTGCGGACAGGGAGAGATCAGGAGCCAGCTAGAGCAGAGGCACAGATCCTTCCCATAGGTAGGTTTGTGGCACTACAGTGCCTGGCCTCCCACCCTGCAGGAAATACCACCCCTGCATCAGAGGTAGAGCCTGCCAGAAGCCTGCCTTTGCCATCTAGGACTTTGCCTCCAGCATCTGAAAGAGTTGTGGCCAAGCTGCTCACGATGCACCTGGGCTCTCCAAGCTCTTTGCCCTCCGCTCCATCCTCCTCCCACCACTTCTCTAAAACCAAAGTACCTACAGTTCCATGAACACAGGACTACTTTTCACAGCTGCCCACTTTCCCTGTGGTCTCCTTCCTTTCTTGTCTGCTTGTCAGAATCCTATTTATCTTTCAAACCAGCTCACGGGTCACTTTGTCCAGGAAGGAGAATCCCTCTTCTCCCAGAACCACATTTGCATGATCCTCATGCCACCTTAAATTCCTCTTATCCTGTAAACCGCTTCCCGTAACCCACTGGATTCATATATGTATGTACACACATACGTGTATAAACATATAATGAATTTTAAATTGTGGTCAAGAACAAATGCAAAATTTAACATCTTAACCATTTTTAAGTGTACAGTTTAGTAGTGTTAAGTACATTCATATTGTTGGACAACAAGTCTCCAGGAATTTTTGTCTTGCAAATCTGAAGCTGCACCCATTAAACAACTCTCTATTTTCCCCTCCCCCCAGCCCCTGGCATCCACCATTCTACTTTTTGTTTCTGTGAATTTGACTACTTTTGATGCATCTTATAAGTGGAATCATACAGTATTTGTCTTTTTGTGACTGGCTAGGGTTTTTTACTTGGCATAATGTCCTCAGGGTTCATCTACGACGTAGCAAGGATGAAAAGGAAGGAAATATCCCACTGTATATATTTACCACATTTTGCTTATCCAGTCATTCATCAATAGCAATTTGGGTTATTTGGTTAGCCATCTCTTGGCTGTTATTAATAATGCTATTATGAACATGAGTGAACAAATATCTCTTTGAGATTCTATTTCAGTTCTTTCAGACATATACCCAGAAGTGGATTGCTTGATCATATGGTAGTACTATATTTAGTTTCCTGAGTAAACATCATACTGGTTTTCATAAAGGCAGCACAACTTTTCATTCCTGCCAACAGTACACAATGGCTTCAATTCCTTCACATTCTCAACAACACTTGTTATTTTCTGTTTGTTTGATAAAGTATAGCTATCCTAATGAGTGTGAGTGATATTATCTTTGTGGTTTTGATTTGTCTTTCTCAGATCGTTATGTTGAACATTTTTTCATAGCTTTTTGGTAATTTTTATATCATCTTTAGAGCAACGTCTATTCAAGTCCTTTGCCCATTTTTGAATTGGGTTGAATTGGGTTGTTTGCTTTTTTGTTGTTCTTGAGTTGTAGAAGTTCTTTGTATATTCTGGATATTAACACATCATCAAATATACAACTTGCAAAGAGTTTTCTCCGATTCCACAGATTGCCTGTTCTCTCTGTTAATTGTGTCCTTTGATGCACAGAAGGTTTAATTTTGATATAGTCCCATTTATCATTTTCAATTTTGTTGTCTGTGCTTTTAGTGACACATCCAAGAAAACATTGCCAAATCCCATGTTGTGAAACGCTTCCCCTGTGTTTTCTTCTAGGAGTTTTATGGTTTTAGGTCTTATATTTAGGTCTTTAATTCACTTTTGAGTTAATTTTTGTATAAGGAATAAGGTAAGGATGGAGATTCATTCTTTGGTATGTGGATATCTGGTTTTCCTAACATTTGTTGAAGATACTGTTTTTTCCCATTGAGTGGTCTTGTCGCTCTTGTCATATATCATTTGACCATATACATGAGTGTTTATTTCTGGGCTCCCTATTCTGTTCCATTGGTCTGTATGTCTGCCTTTATGCCAGTACCATACTGTTTTGATTACTGTAGGTTTGTCAGATGTTTTGAAATCAGGAAGTGTGAGACCTCAAACTTTGTTCTTTTTCAATATTATTTTGGCTATTTGGGGCCCCTCTGAGATTCCATATGGCTTTTAAGATGGGTTTTTCTATTTCTGCCAAAAATGTCATTTAGATAGGTATTGCATTGAATGTGTAGATCACTTTGATTAGTGTAATGGACTAAATTCTGTCTTCCCAAAATTCATACGTTGAAGTCCTAACCCCCATTGTGACTGAATTTGGAGATAAATTCTTTAAAGAGGTAATTAAGGTTAAATGAGATGATAATGGTGAAGCCCTAATCAAAAATGACTAATTCCTTATAAGAAGAAAAAGAAGAAGAGACCCCAGGGATGCATGCTTTAGAAAAAAGACCATTTGAGGACACAGCAAGAAGGTGGCCATCTGCAAGCCAAGGAGAGAGGCCTCAGGAGAAACCAAACCTGCTGACACCTTGATCTTGGATTTCCAGTCTCCAAAACTATGGAAAAATAAATTTTTGTTGTTAAAGTTATGGTAGCCCCACCAAACTGATACAAGTATTATTGACATCTTAACAATATTAAGTCTTCTAATCTATAAACAAGGTCTATCTTTCCATTTATTTGTTTCTTTAATTCTTTCAGCAATGCTTTATAGTTTTTAATATATAAGTCTTTTGCCTCCTTGGTTGAGTTTATTCCAAAGTATTTTATTCTTTTTGATGCTGTTGTAAAAGGACTAATTTTATTAGTTTCCTTTGGGGATTGTTCATTGTTAGTATAAAGAAACACAATTGATTTTTGAGTGTTGATTTTGTATTATGCAACTTTGCTGAATTTGTTTATTATTTCTAACAGGTTTTTAAAATATAATCTTTAAGGTTTTCTGCATCTAAAAGCATGCCATCTGTGAACAGAGATAATTTCACTGCTTTCTTTCCAATATGGATACCTTTTATTTCTCTTTTTTTTTTGCTGAATTGCTCTGGCAAGAGCTTCCTGTACTATGTTGAGTAGAAGTGGTGAGAACAGGCCTTATTTGTGTTTTTACAAGTCTCTCTCACACTAGACTGGAACAAAAGCTCTTAAGAGTAGGGATGAGTCTTATTTATGCCTATATCTTCAGTGCCTGGCATTGACTAGTATATAGTCAATGTATTTTCCTAGTGAAAATTAAAGAATAAATGAAGTTTGGAGAAAATATAAGCTATTTTGAGATTGCCTTATAAATATCTTTGGAGTGATTTTAGGAATACAATTACAATAATTGCTAAAAATTTCTATAGAATAAAAAAGTTCCTAGTACTTCACCAAAGTGATCGAGTTTAACATCAACGATGATGTCATATTGACAGTACATACCCTGCATATATGAGATGAGAATGACACTTCACCTCTGTGGTCTTTCTCCTCCAAATCCCAGCCTAGTCATGAGAAAAACCGCAGACAAATTCCAGTTGAGGGACATTCTACAGAAGACGTGACCGTTGCTCCTCTAAAATGTCAAGATCGTCAAAATCAAGGAAAGTCCAAGAAGCTGTCACAGCCAAGATGTAAGGAGACATGACAACAAAATATCATAACAACAACAACAACAGCAAAAGGGATCCCGGAACAGAAAAAGGACATTTGGGAAAAACTGAGGAAATCTGAACAAGGTATAGACTTTATATTTATAAATGTTGGTTCATTAACTGTAAAAATTATGCCATACATATGTAAGGTGTTGGTAAGAGGGGAAACTGGCTGAGGAATCTATGGGAACTCTACAATCTTCACAACTTTTCTGTAAATCCTAAACGATTCTGAAAAAATCTGTTGAGGGTACAACAATGTACAATGTTGAGTGTTCTTACCTCAATAAAATAAAAAAAAAGGGGGTTCAAGTATTGACATGGGCTGTTGGAGCGCAAGAAGATCAGAAAGCTTGAATAGAGAAGATTCTGAATGTAAAGATTTTGGTTATGTTATGGTTATGTTAAATATAACATCAGGTTATGTTTCTTCAAAGGAGCATGGATTTCTACCATCATTCTCACAGGCTCCCTCCTATTCTCTCTCTCTCTCTCTCTCTCTCTCTCTCTCACACACACACACACACACAAACACAAACACACACACACCATAATTTGTTTACACAGTCTACCATCATTCTCACAGGCTCCCTCCTATTCTCTCTCTCTCTCTCTCTCTCTCTCTCTCTCTCACACACACACACACAAACACAAACACACACACACACCATAATTTGTTTACACAAAAGTGTGTGGAAGGAGCAAACACCATTGACATGCAAGGACAGAAACAACCAATTGAGGGAGAGAGCAGAGAGCAGAACGAGGCGTGAGGTGAGATAAATAGATTGTTAAGGTGCCGATTCATCTTTCCTCCAACTGGAATGAATAATGATTTAGGTTAGGATACTGGCCTGATTAATCTATTTTTTGTAAATTTAAAAGGTATACATTGATATTTGTATGCGGTGGCACAGGGCAGGAGATCTTTGCTTTGGCCTGGTTGATTCCACTGTAATATAAGCTTGATGAAATCACAGATCTTCTTTCTAGTATACTGATGTAACCTTAATACTTGGGACAATGCCCGGCATATAGCAGGTACTCAATAAAGGCTTACTCACAAATGAATATATAACAAACATCTGTGTGACACTGTGCTGATGGCAAGAAACTCCATGTATATCAGCATACTTGTGCCTCTCGAGAACTCTTAATCTAGCTCTGTCTGAGTGCAAATGTCATGTTCTTTCAAGGCTGTCCTGTTGATTTAATCCCTTTTGAGTTCTTAGTGCCTTATAAATAATAGGTATTCTATAAGTTTTGTTCAAGTGAATACCTGCTTTGCATAAATATTATTTCTGAGGATTTAGTAGGTAATTTGCTCAAGCCTTTGTTCATTAACCCAATAACAAGTGTTTGTAGCTATAATATTCTTAAGTATTTCCTCATAATGATGGTCTTACTCTTAGGTTTTGTTTAAAGGCAACAATGAGCCTAATTAACAATTTTGGCCATATGAATATACTTTCATCTACAGCTGTTCATTTTTTTGAATTATCATACTCAGTCCCTGCTTTATTATAATATGGGTCTTAGCATATATAATATGAGCCTGCATATAATATATACGCCTAAAATATACATACATGTGTGTTTATACACATATATGCATGCATATATATATATATAGATGCGTGTATCTATGTGTATATTGTGTGTATGTACATATATATGTATATACACACAATACATAAATAAATAAACTGGCCTTTCATGTCTGACTTTGCAGGACCAGTGGGCTGGCATTCCTTCATGACATTATAAGATTATGAGTTGATTTTGGTTTTTTGCGCTAAAGCACCAAGAATGAGCTTTATACATATAGAGACAATAGACAGAACTGGCATAAAGTCTACATTCTTGGTCTGAAAGATGAACCTGGGGCCACTTTGAGAAAGGAAAAGAGCTAGCTGCAAGCAGAAGTTTTTAGGAGGGACTGTGAGAGCACAGTCCTGCTTCAGTCCCCACAGACAGAACACTTGCCAGTGGCTCTGGTTCTCCAAAGACTGTGGCTCTGGAGACAATGCATGCCCTTGGCTTGGACCTTGCTGTTTCCATAGAGGGCATTAGGAATAGGCTGTGTCAAGGTTCCTGAAGGAGGGGATGGGAACACAGGACCATGAGCAGACATATTCCTAAGTGCTCAGGAGAAACCATCATGAGATGTCTAGATGCCTACTGGAAAGTAGGTTGAGGGAGCACTAGGTCCTACAGTTATGAAGATGGGGGCAAAGAGCTGCTGTAGTTTGGATGGTAATGTTACTAAGACTTCATATAGGAAGGATGCCCAGAAGTATTCAGTTTTTATCCATTTGCCTGTTAGTGGATATTTGGGTTGTTTCCAATTTTGGCCTGTTAGAGATAAAGCTGCTATGAAGATTTGTGTACAAAAAAAAGGGATAGGGCTTCCCTGGTGGCACAGAGGTTGAGAATCCGCCTGCCAATGCATGGGATACAGGTTTGAGCCCTGGTCCGGGAAGATCCCACGTGACGCAGAGCAACTGAGCCTGTGCGCCACAACTACTGAGCCTGTGCTCTAGACCCCACAAGCCACAACTACTGAGCCCATGTGCCAGAACTACTAAAACCCACATGCCTGGAGCCCATGCTCCGCAACAAGAGAAGCCACCGCAATGAGAATTGCGCAATATTTAGGAATAAACCTACCTAAGGAGACAAAAGACCTGTATGCAGAAAATTATAAGACACTGATGAAAGAAATTAAAGATTATACAAATAGATGAAGAGATATAGCATGTTCTTAGACTGGAAGAATCAACATTGTGAAAATGACTCTACTACCCAAAGCAATCTACACATTCAGTGCAATCCCTGTCATTCTACCACTGGCATTTTTCACAGAACTAAAACCAAAAATTTCACAATTTGTATGGAAACACAAAAGACCCCAAATAGCTAAAGCAATCTTGAGAAAGAAATACAGAGCTGGAGGAATCAGGCTCCCTAACTTCAGACTATACTACAAAGCTACAGTAATCAAGACAGTATGGTACTGGCACAAAAACAGAAATATATATCAGTGGAACAGGATAGAAAGCCCAGAGATAAGCCCACGCACATATGGTCACCTTATCTTTGATAAAGGAGGCAAGAATATACAGTGGAGAAAAGACAGCCTCTTCAATAAGTGGTGCTGGGAAAACTGGACAACTACATGTAAAAGAAAGAAATTAGAACACTCTCTAACACCATACACAAAAATAAACTCAAAATGGATTAAACACCTAAATGTAAGGCCAGGTACCATCAAACGCTTAGAGGAAAACATAGGCAGATCATTCTATGATGACATAAATCACAGCAAGATCCTTTTTGACCCACCTCCTTGAGAAATGGAAATAAAAACAATAAAGTAAAAATAGAACTACCATACGACCCAGCAATCCCAGTACTGGGTATATACCCTGAGAAAACCATCATTCAAAAAGAGACATGTACGAAAATATTCATTGCAGCTCTATTTATAATAGCCAAGACATGCAAGCAACATAAGTGTCCATTGACAGATGAATGGATAAAGAAGATGTGCCACGTATATACAATGGACTATTACTCAGCCATAAAAAGGAATTAAACTGAGTTATTTGTAGTGAGGTGGATGGACCTAGAGACTGTCATACAGAGTGAAGTAAGTCAGAAAGAGAAAAACAAATTCCATATGCCAACACATATATATGGAATCTAAAAAAAAAGAAAAAGAAATGGTCAGAACAACCTAGGGGCAAGATGGGAATAAAGATTCAGACCTACTAGAGAATGGACTTGAGAATATGGGGAGGGGGAAGGGTAAGCTGGGACAAAGTGGGAGAGTGGCATGGACATATATACACTACCAAATCTAAAATAGATAGCTAGTGGGAAGCAGCTGCATAGCACTGGGAGATTAGCTCAGTGCTTTGTCGCCACCTAGAGAGGTGGGATAGGGAGGGTGGGAGGGTGGGAGATGCAAGAGGGAAGAGATATGGGGACATATGTATATGTATAACTGATTCACTTTGTTATAAAGCGGAAACTGACACACCATTGTTAAGCAATTATACTCTAAGAAAGATGTTACAAAAAAAAAAATAGTGATGGTTTCTTGTGGTTAGGAGTATAAGCAAATCTTGCATGGTTCTAACTCTTGTCCTAAAATCTATCTCTCCCTTTCAAGTGGTCATGGGGCAAAGTTATCTTGAATTTGTTTTCTTCCAACACCTTACAACCCGGGTGCTGGGATTGGCTGGTGGTCACTTACAGCCCAGACCAAGGAGTTTGAGAAAGGAAGCTTTTGCTAGAGGCACAGGACCACAAGGGAAAAAGAAAAACAATCAAACCAGGCATTCAGTACATTTAAGAAATTATTTCTTATTATTTTAAAATCCTCTTTGATTTGAAAGTATGGTAGATGGGCTGAGCTTTAAGGAAGTGAAATAGTCTTCAAATCATAGCTTTATGAAGCTTCAAATTTTGCAATGAAAATTTTAGACACTTTAATCAAACCGATTCAATTATCACTAAGCTAAAAGTAACAACTTTAATAATTTTCTGATTAAATGGATTATTTCCAGAGTTCTTTGTTTTGATAAAATATTTCCTTCGTGGCTTCCAATGACTTTTTCCTTTCTAGGCAGAAGTGTTTTGAAATAAAGATCTTTGTCACATCTTTATATAGTTCCCCTTGCTTTACACATGGTAGGAACTTGGGGTACGCATCTGCCCCATCTTTGTAAGTCTCACATTGTTTGCGCATGGTAGGAACTCCATAACTAACTGAGAAAATGGCAATGCTTGCCTCATAGACAGCAAAATTCTATTGTAGTTTTCTCTCTTCCTCCCAAATGTTTGATATCTATGTACTTTTGAAATAACATTGAGTTTTGTCAGTGGAAATACAAGGATACAGTTAAACTTTAGAATCGCTGAAGTTTAGCTAATTAATGAGTTGTAAGTAATTGCTTTGAAAATCAAGAATACTTCTGTCACTCAATGTCTAGAATAGGGTAAAGCAGCTTCCATAAGATTTTTTTTAATTCCAGAAATGTAAGGAGACTAAAATAGAGAGAAGCAGCAGTAATGATGGAGCACAAACTTTCTTACTTTACCAAGGGAAATTGGATACTAACCTGAAAATAACTGCATCAAAAGTGTGAAAAAAAGTGTACATTGACATTGTTTTATGGTCCTTGGCTGGTTATCTCTGCTCTCCTGCACACAGCGCATTGCCAAGAATATGTTTTACCAAATTTTTTATTTCACTCTCAGGATAGTCCTGGAAGCAAGTTAATCATTATTTCTGGAAGAAACTGAAATTAATATTACTCTTGAGGACCAGAAGAGAGCAGATGAAACCCAGAAAGTATAATGTACTTCTTATGGCTGGGAGTCCAATACCGAAGCAATCGTGTTTTGGCATCTGAAATTAAACCGTATTGTTCTTATTGTCATAGTATTTTCTCTCCTATGCTGCCTCTATGCCTTGAACAAATGAGGGTGCTCACAGCTGAACTGATTGCTATGGTTACAGGGAATCTGTGTTACATCTCCTGGAAGTAAGATATTCTTCGTACCCTTCTTTTATGAAGAACAATTCTCTCATGACTGTACCCCTGACTCAGGCTCCCGTTGAAAACACAGGAGGGCTGCTTTAAGGTCCAGGCTCTAGTCCACCCTCTTGCCCCGCTCACAAGTGATTTTCACCAGACGACCTGCTAGCTGGGTTTCTGGAGTTTGGAGGTTGGAAGCAGGTTTAGAGTTGCTGATACAAAGGAATCTGTGAGACCTGTAAAGTTATATTTATTATTATAACTTATTTGGTAAGCACTGGTATTGTCATTGGCACCAGACAACTGAACCTTAAGACTTCCGATGTTGCAATAGCTAGCACTAACAGCGCTGGTACTGACAGAGGGCATGCCTTTCCTGGGCCGTGCCTTTCTCTCCGGGGCTGGACGGGGAGCTGGGTCTTCAGGCTCTTTTGGGTGAAGGGCTGGTCTGCAGTCAGGCTTATTTAGTTGAGTTCATCTCCCTAGTATGGATTGAGAGCCTACTGTATGCCAAGTGCTCTCCTAGGTTCTGGAAATACAAAGATGAATTGGTCTCTTCCCTCTTGGGGAGTTGAGTCAGATGATCGATATCTTTCCGAGGATGAAAGAGTAAGCTATGAAAGAATTCTTTAGATATTTTATTTAGGTTTTCCAAAGAACTTGACTGTGGCTAAGAGCAGATTTTTTTTGTTGTTGTTAAGAGAAAGGTTGAAGGTGTGAGAGGTGATGATTGACTCTAGATGTTTCAGTGATCTTAGAGGCTGGAACTAGAATCCTATTGCTTACTCTGTACAGTTTTCTATATATTTTAAACTGTATCTCATGTGTCCTTGTGTCTTCTTTAAGTTCATTTTTCACTATGTTCTCTTTTTATCCTCAGGACAATATATTTATAGATGATTTTTTAACCCCCCTTTACTCTCTCCCTCGTTTTAAGATAATTCCCTTGGTAATTGCAGCTGTGTTGAAATTGGAACTGAAATAGGGAAGTTCATGTTATAATTCATTACTAATGAGTTCATACTTTGAAGGAGAAAGATATTCATGGCATGAACTAAGCTGACTGGTTCACTCTCTGGAAGGAAGAGGTTTTTTTCTTGGTTGCAAATCCAGCTTTTGGACAAGGGTTGCTGTTTTGTACAAAGCACATTTTAAACCTGATTTTGTTGTTGTGTAGGAAGCGATCCAAGGAAAGCTCAGGGTTTTAGGTAAACTGGTCAGTACCAGATCTTGATGGAGATGTATTCATCCTCTTTCTGTTGTTTTAGAGTGGTTTGGTCAGGCGTTCAGCAAAATGTCAATCTCCAGGCTTGAATATGGGCAGAAAATCTTGCTGTCCTGACAGTAAAAGAAGAGAAGCCATTGAGAACTGGACACATATTTCAACAATGAATTTCAGAAGTCAGAGATTTTTAAAGAGCTACCTGGGAGAATTTTAATAGATGCCAGTTGCTTTCCTTTGCAAAGTGGGATAGTTTTAATTTTGTCCCAGATAACACATTGTTCAGTATTTAGGCTGCTCAGATAGGTTTGCCTCTTTGATTTCAGTAGGGTCCTTCTGCCTTTTCAGTTCATCCTGATATTATTTAGGTTACTTTTCTTTCTGGAAGGATGTGAAAAGGGAAAGTGCAGTGTAAAATTGACCTGCTTTTTTTTTTTTTTTTTGTCATTTTAGGCTGCAGTGACTGTGCTTCTGTGTTTGCTTGTGACAGTGATACACCTACTAACTTAGAATTGGACGGGAGCCAGAGTATGAAGGAGGTGCACTCATTCATGGAATGGAGAAAATCTCAATTGCGAGAGATTTGGCTGAAGTATTAGAAGTACATTTTTTTGCAAAACCACTTTGGATTGCAATATTTACAGCCCTAACATTTTACTATGTCAATCTCCTTGTTTATTGAGGATAGTCACTATGAAAGGTGTTAATCAGCTTCAGAAAGGGGAATATTGGGAAGCCTAGTAGGCCTCTTAGGGTTTTACACAGCAGGTAGTTGTGCCTTAGAGACCCCACCTTCACACACACACACACGCACACATGCACACACACAAACACACACACACACACTACTATCAAGCCTCTTTGAAGCAACCCCATATGAAATTTATTCCTGGCCACATGAACAGGAAGTTACTTGTGGGGATTCACCTCCAGGGAAGCTTTGTAGAGGTTTTCAGCCTCCTTGGAAAATTTTCAGCCTCCTTGGAAAACATTCTCAGGGAGTTTTATGGAAATGATTGACGATTAGGCATGATGACTTGGTGGGTACTGAAGCAACTATGAGGAGACATTTAATGTAAAATGAATAATAATGTAGCGTTTAACTGGTACCAAACGTCAACACAAGAGTAATCCGTATTAAGAGCTTTGAGTTACTTATTGCAGCTTCTCAAAATGGGTTCTTGAGCTGTGTCCTAGTTGTATTTTAAAATTAAAGCAGAAATAGTGCATCTCTTCTTCCTTATTTCATTGCTCGGGCCGAGAGGACTTCCTTCATTTCATGCCTTCTCCAGATATGGAATTCTTTCCAACACTCTGACAAACAAATTGAGGGAGATTTTGGGTTTGTTGTGCTGGCTGGTCAACCAGCTGTATCCTCAACAGGTTCTGTTAAATATTTTGTTTTTCTCCAGAGATTTTATTTCTGACTCTCGATTTGTAATGTGGATATTGGCTAGGTATCCCAAGATTCAGAGTAGGTAGCTGAAATACTCCCAAACAGGAAAAAATGAAAAGGAGTCTGAGCTGTTTTGTTGTTGGTTGGAAAGGAGATTGTTTTATGTTTTCCACCAAACATTTCTCTGCCCTTGTTCCCCCCTTTCCGCATCCTCAGAGTAACTATGAAGAGTGACTTTCTCTACATACATTGAAATTTCTGTCTTAAAACTTGATAAAATGTCCATGCAAGCTAGGCTTTTTTCTTCCTCATTCTATGTATTTACTATTTCTTTATTCTTTGCTTTTTGGGGTCCTTTACCTCTGTAATCATTTATAAAACCAGAATCCCAATTAATTATTAATGGTGTCATTTTGACAAAAGGACAGAGCCTTACGTTTCAGGTAGCTATTCGCAAGTGATTCTTGAGAGCTAAGTCTTCAAGGGATTACGTTCATAGAAGAAACATGGTGCTATTAAATGATACTTAGTCTCCAGTCAGTAGGTATAAATTCTAGAATTGGAACTCCCATTCATTAGATGTCTGACAAGGTGGTAAACTTTTCCAGGCCCCCATTTTCTCATTCTGACAAATAAGAATGTTGTACTAGATGTTTTCGCCATTTTTTAAAACCCTAATATTCTATGGTTTGGGAATTTATAATCCACAGATGTTGATTATAGTAATTAAAATTCTCCATCCCTGACCAAAGTATTAACTTTAAATTAACTAAGATGTTAGAAGTAAACCTCTATGAAGGTATTTTTAATTTAGCTAAACTAGAGCCTTCAAGAATTCCACGTTTAATCATTCAAATTGTAAAAAGCCATTCACTCTCAACTAACAGGAAGACATTTCTAGAAGGGTAGACATTTCTAGTGGGTAGCATTGACAATGTGTGGACATCTGGAATGAAACCTTTCTACCTTTTCACTGCTTTTCTTCCCTCCCCAGGAATTCCAAAGCCAGCGTGCTCTTGAACTTCATATTTCTGGATTGTAGGTATATAGGGAATGGAGTTTAGAGTATGTACTCTTAAATCCCCCATCATCACAAGACCCTTGAAATAGTGTTCATAACAAAAAAAACCCCCTCTATATTAAAAAATAGTATTTTAATAGAGTACTATAGACTTTTTTAAAAAAAATATTGTAAATAAAGGAATATTACTAAAATAACTATCAAGGGATGAATGTAAGAGAAACTTTCTATACTTTCTAGAATAAAATCCCTTGAGTGATTACAGTATTGAGGAAAAAGGCTGATTTAGTTAAAAGTTCACAGTCCGATTCAAAAAGTGTTGATTTAGAACCTACCATGTTCCAGGCACTCCAGCAGTTGCTTTATTTTTCATCCAGTTTAATCCCCACAGTGATACTATAAAAAATATTATTATTTTCTTTTCAGATGATGAAAATGAACATCAGTAAGCTAGAGCTTCCTTGCCCAAGGGTTTAAATTGAGTCTCCTGGCTCTAAGTTTCAAGGAAAAAACATCATCTGAATCCTTTTTTCCCCTAGAAATTAAATTATTCAAGTTCTCATAGTCACTAATAGTACACTAAACAAGTGTTGTGTACAGCAGTGGTCCCCACATTTTTAGGACTGGTTTGGTGGATGACAATTTTTTCTGCAGACGGTGGGGTGGGGGGATGGTTTGGGCCATAATGCGAGCCATGGGGAGCAGCAGATGAAGCTTCGCTTCCTCACCCACTGCTCGCCTCCTGCTGTGCAGCCCAGTTCCTAACAGGCTGCAGACGGGCCCAGTAGCAGTCCCGGGGGTTAGGGACCCCTGGTCTATGGGAAGCTTTACACGAAAAAGACAAATGATTCGGAAGTAATGAATCAAAACAGCCAGCTCATGCATTGCAATTACATAATTTATATATAAATGGATTCACTTTGGTAAGCATTCTACTTATAGGTTTGCCCATGCCATAGTAATTTGCTTAGCTAGCCCTTTTTTCAAGAGAAAGTGCAAAGGTGAACATCAACCCATGTCTCAGCAATTATCTGATTAATGAAATCCCTGTCAGTCTGGATTTATCTTCATGCCATTATGGGAATATACTATAATTATTATAGTTATACTCAAAGAGATCAATTTGTCTTGGGTGTTGAAGGTTGTGTAATATTAAATCTATGTCTTGGAAAGTGGTAAACATTATAGAAAACACATTTGCCTACTTTTCATAGTTCAAAATAAGTAAGCACATTTGATGTGAAAAGTGGTTTACATCAAAAAGTTAATAAAGCTTTACAATTTTTAATACCTTTTAACACTCAAAGAAAAGAACTAAGTGATCCGTGTTAAAGTTCCTATTTTAACATGCAAAAACATCCAAAAGAATGGGCCTCAGATTGGTTGAAAAGCAAGCCACACTTAAGCCTGTTTGAATGATTAATGAAATCTTTTCAAAGAGAGGGATGTCTTGCTGTATGGTTTCTCTGGGCCCTGCCTGGAGGAAGTAAAGCTTCCTGGAGGGAGTGGTTTCTTAGGAAGTTGGATGAGGCTTTCACCAGGACTGTGTCTACTATTCAGCATCTTTTTGACTGCTGGAACCCACATGCTGGGAAAGCCCGGATTCTCTGATGGGAACATGCAATGTCATATGCTCTGTGTCCAGTCAGAGGGGAATGGTCCTTTTCCTTTTATCCTCATGCAGGGAGGCATGGACCAAAACAGTCTTGGGAAAGACCAAGTTGCAATTTAAAAAGCAAAACAGGTACCTAATTAAGCATGAATTAATGGAATCAAATTCATTCATCTGCACATTATAATTGGAGGTTATTTCCCTGCCCTTGAGAACACTGATTTCAAGCAAATTCTAGCCACTGAACAAGACCAGGTCTGCTCTTATCCTTGACTGACTACAACCTGGATTGAAATGAAGCATATCCATCAAAATTCCCCAGCTAAGGGGCTTACTTTTCCATGTTCTCAAATATCTGTCTGATGCTTCATGGAGTGTCTTCTTCATAAAAGTTTGATCCTACACACACACATTTCTCTATCCCCAAAGACTGTGGAAAACAAAAATGAACCAAGACATCTCTTACTTTCATTGAAACCTGGACAGGAAAGATAAGAAGGAACACCATACTTTCAGGTTCTTTTCAAGGGAATAAATGAAAGAAACAAAACAAAACACATACCTCTAGGTAAAGTCGTCCTCCTGTTTAAATCTCTGATTATGCCCTTGCTGATCTATCCTATTCCCCAGGAAACACCTGCCTCTCCATTTGGCCCTCTGTTGGTTAATGACAGCGTGTCAAGGGGAAATAGCATTTCCTCTGTGTTAAAGGTTTCTTTGTTAGAGCTGTATCATATTCAGGCATTTTTCTTTCCTTTCTTTGATGGAGGAAAGATACAGGATGATGAGAAAGCCCTGGCTGACATCACCAGATTACCTTTGAATTATGAAGCCATTCCAGTTGGATCACTAAGGCTTGAATATGCCTTAGGCTCAGAGACATAATTGGAGTTTTCTTTTGCAGTTCCATTTTCCTCTGAAGGGTTACAGAACTAAAGCTAATAGATGGAGAAGGGGTATTCCAGAACATTATATTTAACTTGGTGGGATTGTCCATTTTGTAATATTCATGTTTCTCAGTCCCTTCACATGCACTTCTTCTTTTGATGCTTCAATAGCTTTTTTTTTTTTTTATAAAAAAAGCACATAATTCTATCATCAAATATACTTTCTTTCCCTGCAATGTCTTTTCCATTTTGGAGTTGTAGAGAATTGTGCTCATTTTTGTTTTTAAACTACATCATCATTGGCTTTTTGGTAATAATACTTACACCTATCTTTTGCAATACAGTAAAATTTTGAATGTGGTTCCCCCTAAATTCTTGAGGACAGTGAAAGTAAAGATTTAAAACCAATAGTCTCCCTTTCATGCCTTTGTTTCCCCAACTTTCAGTTAACATTTGACGCTTCCCTGCTTATATTTGGTAATCAGATGGCTTGGCCTTTCAACTGTTCTCCCTTTACTATAGATTCTGTGGTTATCGTGATTCCACACCCAGGAATCAGGAATTTTTGTGATGTGAAGCAGTAACTTGACGAAATTCCAAGGGGATGAAAACCCTCAGGAAGAATTAGTGTATGTAGGTTAACACAATGTAACAAATACTTTTTAAAACTGAGGCAAAAATGAGTTATTTTCCTCCAAAAGAAATTGAGGCAAAATGGCAAAAGGGTCAAAATACAGAATTCATGACTTGGCCTGGAAAACAAAAAGAAGACCTAAAGACTGAATCTTGGACCTAAACTGCTTGGACCAAGATTCAAGCAGTCAGAAGAGCTAAACTGCTTGAATCCTGGTTAATTGATTAATTGATTAAATAATTATGTATTGAATGCCAGGCACTATCCTATCAGGTACTGGTGAAAGCAATAAAAATGACAGCTATGATCCCTGTCCTCATGGAACTTATAGTCTAATGGGGGAACATAATATTATTCAAGTAAATACAAAAACCAGTTACTTACATACGAGTATGAACAATGCTACAAAGGAAAATAGTGAACTAAGAATGGCTTTCACATTTTTAAATGATTGAAAAACTCAAAAGAAGAAGAATGTTCTGTGACATGTAAAAATATATAAAATTTGAAATTTCAGTGTCCATAATTATAGTTTTATTGGAACACAGTCATGCTCACTTGCTTGTGTATTGTCTAGGGCTACTTTTGCACTACAATGGCAGAGTTGAGTAGTTGTGACAGAGACCATATGGTATACAGAGCCTAAGATGTTTACTACCTGGCCTTTTGTAGAAAACGTTTATAGACCCTTGTTCCAAGGGAATGAGTTTAAAAGTTGATTTGGTTCCCTTGGTAAAGAAAAACATTGGTTGCAGTTCTTATAAAAATAGAGTACCTAGAGGTTGTAAGCCTTATTTCTGTAGAAATTGCAATTCCTACTGGAACTGAATGAGTGGAAATACAAGAAAATTAAGGGAGTTTGACAGGGAAACCTGGCTTGTTCAGAAGAGAAGCCAAGGCTGTATGTTTGTACTTCTTTAATAAATTTTCTGTTTTCCCCTTAAACTATTCATTTCTAGCTCATAATATATTTGTATCTATTTGATTGAGAATAATTTTGTCTTTTTCTCACTTATCTGGTTCAATTTATAGGAAATGAAATTGGTTGGCAGCTGGTGGATGTTACCAGTTTCACTGAATCATTCTTTTATTTAAATATGAATCTGTTTATGCTGTGTGTTGATTTTAATTTAATGAAGGGAAACTATGAGAAGTTGGAGAGAATGACGCAGAAGTGGAGAATAAAATGATGAAGACATCGATTTTGGTCATGGGATTAAGTAACCTCGAGCAAGTTATTTAACCTCTTTTAGCTTTGGTTCCATTACTCTAAAACCAGTATATCAGTACCTCTTTCATATCATTATGAGGATTAGATTAGACAATACATCTAAAATGTCTGGCACAGTGCCTAGTACGCAGACATGCACCAAGCAAAGTTTAAACACGTGACTAAAATCTCATCTAGGTTGATTTATAAATTTGAGTTAAATTTGAATTAAAACACTAGATAAAGCATTGATTTATTAAACATGAATAGTAGTGATAAAGGTTTGTGTCCCATACAGGAATCTAAAATATTAGCCATGGAGGTGATTAGTTGTTTAGGTTTAATAACATATGTAAGTTTAATAATGTATATGTTTAACAACGTTCTTCCTGGCTTGGGACAGAGTAGGCTATAAACGTGAATAACATAAAATTCTTGTTATCAAAGTAACTGATAATCTGGTTGAGGGGAAAAGGTGTGTTCAGGAAAAATAAAGAAACAAACAAAGAAAGGATCATTAAAAGTATAAAACATGGTTTGAATAAGGAATCAAGAAGCTTCAAAATTTCATATTAGACCATTAGTTATACAAAAGGGGCAATTTCAAAAGCATGTGTCAGAATTATGATTGATAGGAAAAAATTCTTCAGGTTCTGGACCCTGGAAATCACTTTGATAGAGCTGTTTTAAACATTTTCACAGTGGCACAAGCGGTTTTTGGATCATTCTAGCTCTCTTGAACGGAGCCATTTGATCTGTTTCTCCTCTCACATTCTACCTCTTCCTCCTCATCATAATAATAGCTGTCATTTATTAGACTTTTTAAAAGTAGCAGTTAATATTTGCATATTATGTATTCTTTGCAGGACACTGTCTCAAGTGTGTTATTTTAATAATCCATATGCATTATTCAATAATCTTCATAACAACTTTATGAGGTAGATACTATCTTTATTCCCATTTTACAGATAGGGAGCCTGAAGCAAAGAGAATTCAAGTATCTTGCCCAAGGTTACAACTTATAAATGGCGGGGCTGGGATGTGAACCCAGGTTGTCTGGCTCTAGACTTTGTGTGCTCTTAATTGCTATGCTACACTGCCTATGACGAAGCCCTATAATTGGCGTTACAATTATCTTCATAAGATCTTCATAAGCACCTGCCAAGATAGAGATTATTATCTTCATTTTCATATGATAAAACTGAAGATTAATTAAATCTTCCAAAGTCACAGCCAGGACTCAAACCCAGGTTTGGATGAATCTAGTACCTGTTTTCATTACCCAGTACTGTCTCTTATGGCATTTTGGATATCTTCTAAGCAAGACTTTCAACCTGAACAAAAAAAAAATCTATATACTATGAATATGTAATATATTTTAGTTAGGTGATTTTACTTTTAGGAAGTCTGTTTTTAAACAGATTTCAAAAGTAGATTTTTTTTTGGATAGGAATACATCTAATGCTTGGTAACAAAGCCTTTCATTTATAAATACAGGATTGGAAAGGGTACATATTTCTTAGTTTACTCCCAAAGAGAAATACTGAGAACAGCAAAAATAAAAGTCATCTTAATGTGTTAAACCACGCTCAACTTAATCTATAGCAATTTTAGAGCAAATGAACTGTTAGGTTTGTTATGATTATACTCTGTTATCTGGTATTAGAATAACACATACAAATAAAGGAAATTAGCATTTACATCACCATATCAAGTCTAACAAATTTATTTATTGCTAAGAGTGTTTTCCATGAAGAACACGGCGTTGGATCAAAAAGATAATTGGGCCAGTGTTCTTGAATGTTGTATAGATGATATTGAAAAGAAGCCTTCATGTAGAGTTGAAGCTAATGACCTAGTAAGGTGTGTGCTTTGAGTTTTTTCCAGAGACATTAAGGTGTTTTTTTTAACATGTTTATTGGAGTATAATTGCTTTACAATGGTGTGTTAGTTTCTGCTTTATAACAAAGTGAATCAGTTATACATATACATATGTTCCCACCTCTTCCCTCTTGCATCTTCCTCCCTCCCACCCTCCCTATCCCACCTCTCTAGGTGATCACAAACCACCTAGCTGATCTCCCTGTGCTATGCAGCTGCTTCCCACTAGCTATCTGTTTTACGTCTGGTAGTGTATATATGTCCATGCCACTCTCTCACTTTGTCACAACTTACCCTTCCCCCTCCCCATATCCTCAAGTCCATGCTCTAGTAGGTCTGTGTCTTTATTCCCGTCTTACCCCCCTAGGGGGGTAAGTATAGGTAAGTACTTATACTTCATGACCTGTTTTTTTTTTTTTTTTAGATTCCATATATATGTGTTAGCATACGGTATTTGTTTTTATCTTCCTGACTTACTTCACTCTAGGTCCATCCACCTCACTACAAATAACTCAATTTCGTTTTGCTGTCTCCATTCTCACTTGGAGGCTCCTGGTGTCACAGACTACCAATTTGTATGACGGCTGCCTGCCACAAAGTTATCTGTGGCAAACTGGGTGAAACCAACTGGTCTGCCATATATAATCATCTTCTAGCTTCATGTTTCTTGTCATCATTTTTCTGATGGATCTATGCAATCTAGTCTATCATCCAATTTGGTTTACTCACCTTGGCTATTTGTGTGATTCTGGATAAAGTTTTTGGTCTCAGCCCTTTCTATGCATAAAGTTAAGAAAGCAACATACTTCCTTCACTTATTTTGTGTCTTCGAATAGTAATTTGAATTAACACTCTTTTTTTGGTGAATTGTCAGGTAAAAGTGTTACAAAAAGATTTTTTTTTTTTAAGAAGCCACTGTTCGCCTTGTTCAAATTTGAGCCAACTCAAGTTCTCTTTGGGTAAAAGCCAACTCAAAATATGTCTCAAGTTCCTGACATGAAAGAAGCATAAAAAGGCAGGAAATTTAAGACCACTTAGTGATTTTTAATATCACAAGGAAAAGTTTCATTGATTTTTGGTATCTTTTTCCCTTTAGAAAAATACATTTTAAATGTTAATAAAGCCCAGACCAGTCTTCCTTTGAAAATGAAAAAGAAACTGGGGATGTGGTGTTCATTTAATGATGGGTATATGAAAATGACAGCATCCTAGGGAGTGAGGGCAATGATGTAAATATTTTTAAATGAGAATATTAAAGGCTTTTTCCTGACATGCTAAAGGCGACATGTACAGAGAATAGTTAAAATGACTGCAAGTGGGTAAAAAGCTGAACTGATTTGTTGGAATAAGTATTATTGGGATGTATCTTTGTTTTCCTGATAGGGCTTAAAGAAATGATTGATTAAATATATGTTGTACCTTGGTTTTTGGAAAAAGCTAAACAGATTTTTATTTATCAGATGGTTATTTTTCAAAGGCTTTTTATGTGCTTACTCTTCTCTAAAAAATTTTACTTTATCTTCTTTCTTCTCTTCCTAGTTTCACAACTCTGCCATTGGTCTTATTCTCTCAGTCTTCAGCCATCTCAGCTGTTCCTGGTGGACAGAATACTGTGTTGCCCCCCCTTACAACACAACACGTAAGTGTCCAGATTGGAGCTTCAGTTATTCCTAGTTCCTTTCCTAGAGCTTTACAGAGATTGCTGAATGGCCATTTGGGTAGAGTCTCTGAGATCTGTGCTTGTCTGAGCTTATGGGCAATCTCTTATAATGTTAAAGAGGTTAAAACAAATCAAGAAAAAAATTTAATTAAATGTCATCTCTCTATTAAGGAGTAAATGTCTTCCATATTCTCAACTTCTATCTGAAAATTTTTCTTTTTGAATTTGCCTTTAATTTCACAGTACCTAAAAATTCCCTTAAGACCAACTGGTAGTTGTAAAGTTTAATTAAAAAAAAAAAAAGATGACATAATCACTCTTTAAAAAAAAAATCAGGGGATATTAAAAGCAAAGTATTTGGTGTACTCTCTGTACAAAATTGCAGTCTCACTCTGTCCTGTAATATGTGCCACATCTATCCTTGAGTTGGTATATTCAGTTTTAGGTGGTGCCTAAAACTGATACATGAGGTGCTAACATTGATGAACGAGCTTAAAATTACACTCTAGCCGTGGATGAGGGACTCATATAAACCCATTTATGCAGGAGGAAACAGGAAATGGAGAAAAAACTCTACCAGCAGGGGCAGTGCCCTGCATACTCTGGTGCATATTCACAGTTTGTGACTGGAGGAGTGGCCAGATCCAGAAAGGGCTGTTACCTGTTCTCTCATCCCCTCCCTTACAGCAGATTATTTTAAAGGCTTAAACTTGCATTATATATCAAAGCTGCATTAATTGTTAATTCTAGCTGAATAGTTTTCTGCTTGACCCAGGGGTAAGCACATTAGAAGGGAAACGTGGCAGGGTATAAAAAGAAGGGCATCACCATTCTTTTCGTTTACGTGGGTGTAATAATTATACACTTTGAGGGGTGAATTGGGCAGAATATTAATATATTCCTCTGTGAGTTCTTTTTAGTTTTCTTATCTCTATACTAGGTATACTCTTTCACCTTTGCAAAATTCAGTGTGTCATCACCTTTCATCCTTAGCTTTCCTTTGGGATGTAATCATTAGCAGTTGAGGAAACTTTCACACTGTTTTCAAGGTGAAGGGAGTCATTTAAGTAAGCTTAAGCCAAGGAAGTACTCATTTTCACTAAATATTAAAATAAAAGTCATCTCAGTACAAAGGCCTGTGTTTAAAATATTATCAATGAATGTTCATCTGTTAGCTAGAGAGATTCTTCCTGGCATGAATCCAGGCTTGTCTTCATGAGTGAAAAGAGAACATTTTGTATTCTACCTGCCAGGTGAGAATCTGAGTCATACTTTCCAAACTGCTGTTTTTGGAGGCGGGGAGCCAATGAGAAATTTAAACTGTAGCCGTTTTCCTTCTTCATAAAATGCATAAAATATTGACAGAGTGTGTAATATGGATGGTTTTTAATTTCCAGATCTGGTTATAAAGTTCTAATGAACGATCTAGGAGAACATGAGCTAATTTAGAACATAATTCTTGGAGGAGTGTGTTATGCCCCAGGGCTTTGGTTTTGGAGAGACCTTTGATAATATTTAGCGTTTTTCCATTGGGACTCTTAAGTAGCACAATCTGGGTAGCTTTAAGTTAGGATGTTTCATTTCCTTAAAACAGTTTTTCTCTTACTAGCATTCTCAAGCTTTTTGAATGGTTATAGAATATGATTGGATTAATAAAAGGTTTTCTAGGAGACAGCTCAATTCATTAATAGGATTTTTATTATCAAAATTAGCATTTATAATATTATATTTTGAAACAGTTGATAAATGAGTTAGAGTGTGCATTTTTAGACTAACATTTTGATTACAGTTTTGAAATTGAAAACTCCACATTTTTTGGAGTAATTATGGGTTTGGTGATTCTGTTGCTTAAATTATTTCCTACTCTTATCCATGCTATAATCAAACTTAACAGTTAAAAATATTCATATTGTTATTCACCATTATTATGGGGATCTTAGATTCAGTGAGCTGTTTAAATATTCACCTTAGCCTTCTTGTTTTCCAATGAGGGTGTTTTCCAGTACCACCAAGCAATTAACTGCATTCTGATACCACCTACCCAGAGTAGTGTCAGATCCCACAGGGGTCAGTCCTGACCCCTCTCCCACTCCCTTGCCCCAACTTCAGACACTGTCATAAGTCCAGGTTGTCACCTGTGCTTCTGACTGACCAGCTAGATTGGAGGTTCCAAGGACTCTGCCTCCTCTGGGTTGATTAATTTGTTAGAGTGGCTCACAGAACCTAGAGACCACATTTTACTACTAGATTACTGGTTTATTATAAAAGGGTAAAACTCAGGAACAGCCAGATGGAAAAGATGCATAAGGCAAGGTACAGGGAAAGGACGCAGAGCTTCCCTGCCCTCTCCAGGTGCCTTACCCTCCCAGCCCCTCCACATGTTCACCAACCTGGAAGCTCTCTGACTCCGTCCATTTTGCTTTTTATGGAGGCTTCATTACATAAGCATGGCTGATTAAATCATTGGCCATTGGTGGTGACTGAACTCAATCTCTACTCCCTCTCTCCTACCCAGAGGTGGGGGTGGGGGCATGGAGGAGGATTCTAACTCTCTAATGGCAGGGTTGGCTCTACTGATAACCAGCCTCTATCCTTGGGTGCTTTCCAAAAGTCACCTCATTAACATAACAGAAGACACTTATGTCCTCATCACAGGAACCAGGATGAAGACCCAATACATATTTCTTAATTTAAATCACAGTGTCCCAAGTACTCTGGCCCACAGTTGTTTTCTCCTTTTTAGAAATCTTATTTCAACTCAAACATCACAGTCCAGTAATGATACAAGAATTGTTTTCCATTGACTACATCAACGATAGACAATTTGCTTCAGCTCTGTTCTGTGTTTCTTGCCTTGCTTAAATAAGCTTCTCATTGCCAGTAGCTTTAGACCAAGTATTAGCCTGTCCTTCAAAGACTTCTCTTACATGACCACATGCTACCCTTTGGAACTTCACTCTCCTGACTCTTCCACAGGAAACGTGTAATTTTCACAAAACAATCTAGTCACTGCCCCTACAATACCCGATATACATCTGTACATGAGTACTTCTTTTTTACATTTTCTCTAGCCTTCATTGTCTTTCCTTTCCCTTTATATATACTCATTACCTTATTAAATCCAATTTAAAAATCACTTTTTGCTTTAAGTATCTCCACATGAATTCTGCTTATAGCTCTCTGTCTCTCCTTACTTTGGATTTCAGTAGCATTCACTATTTATTAGATAACATTCACCAGGCAAATACATGAAAACTTGAAATGTATCTTTTTCTTTTCTTGGAGTATAATAAGTTTAAGGGCAAAAACTGTCTTATCTGTCTTATTCATATACTGCACATAATACCTGCTCTATAGAAGGCACACACTGTTTGCTGAAAAAGAGTGGAAGGAAGGAAGCAAAGAAAATAGAGGGGAAATGAGGGAGAGAGGGAGGGAGAGAGAGAGAGAGAGAGAATGTAAGGTTTTGAAAGATAAGGGCTATGTCTTTGGGTGAAAAGAAACCATGAATATGCATTTCAGAATTGGAGATGCTTAAATATTCATTCATTCAATCAGTATCTATTAAGTTACCCCTTTTCTGTATCCATGAGGGCTTTTTGCTCTCTGGGATCACAGGAAGAATCGCACAGCTCTTAGCCTCATTCATCGCAACACTCGGGAGAATAACAGTTTCTTCTCACCAAGTTTTTGGGAATATCTGTTAGCTACGTCTTCCATTTCTATATCTGCATAAAAAGAATATTTTTCTTTCATCTACTAAACAGATACTGATTATGGATGGGTCATTGTTACATTAAGAACACAGATAAGTAAAGCCTCAAAATAACCTTAATCTTTCTGTGATGATAAATACCTACTATTTCAGTGCCAGAAAACAGCAATCTAAACCTATTCTGAAGTATACTTATAAAGGATGTATACTCTTACATTAGTGGGCTAGTTGTCTGTGCACCTTCATTCTATATATTTGTTTTTACTCCACGCCAATGCACAAAAAAGCGGGGCATATATTCACTTTCTTGTTTAATGTCCTCTATTACCAAGGTGGTGATGGATGTCCTCATCAACTCTGCCTGTAAAAAAAAGAGTCAGAGAAGGGATAGCTTGCTCTGGAGTCTTTTCTGCCAACCCTGTATACCATATCGTATCAGTTAGGATACACTCAACAGAATGTAATAAAACCCTTAAGCATTATAGTGACCAGGTTGATTAGCTTAGCAGCTCAGTGCTCGTTCTTTCCATTTTTCTGCACTGCTGTCCTGTCCAGGTGGGCTAGCTCCTCTCCACATTGCTGAAGCTCCAAACATCATGTCCTATACATCAGTGTCAGAGAAAGATTAAGAACAATTTCTTCCTTTGGCATTAAAAAATATTGAAAATGAAGAGTCTTTTCCCAAAAGTCCTTTAATATTCTTCATGTTTTCTATTAATTTTTTTCCTTCTCCAAATAGAATCTAGGGCCCATGTGGCCAGAGATATTTCTGTTTTGTCTACTTCTCCTTCCCCTTATGTCTGCCATGTAGTAGGTGCTCAGTAAATGTTTGTGAAATTAATGAATAAATATATGTATACATGTCTTATTGGCCAAACTGGATTGCACACACTTTCCCCAAACCAGTCATAGACAAGGACGATGAAACCCTGTGACTGACTGTGACCCCCCAGAGTTTATCTGAGTTGAATGGGGAAGGGTAAACTCCAGAAACAATCGGGACCCTGGCAGCATGAAAAGGAGGCAAGTGGGTTGGTAATACACATGGTCTGCCCTAAATGTCAGAGCAGGGGATTTTGTGTGGGGGAAGAAGTCAGCATTTGCAGTAGGTTTTCAGTAAAGTAGGGTTAATAGAGAAAGAAGCAAATGTGAGCTAAAAATTAATAAAAACTTTTTCCAACATAGGAAAGAAATGAAACAACATTGGATGCGGTAAGATGGCTGAGTCATGCAGCTTGAGATTGCCCAACTGTTTTTACATCTTTATGTACTCTAAGGCTTTACAATGCCCAATGTAGTGTTAGCTATTTAATTAAACTTTGTGGTAGAACTTTGTTTTGCTTGTCCCATTTTCCAGATATTATCAGGAATGCTTAATCATATCATTAGGAAGTAGTATCCAAAGTTATTGGAGAAATAAACTGTCTCAGATATTTTAGTTTTATTTCTCCACATTAAATTTTATCTTTCTAGATTTAGGCCTGAACATCCAGTAGAAAACTTTAAATTCTGATTCTCCTACCTACTGGATTTGCTGCAACTTGCTAACAGAAATCTTATTTTGGAAATATTTGGACAGTTAACCAACAGTCTTAGGTCTGATGATTGAAATAATCAGCTCTTCCCCAAACTCCACGTCATTGACCTTGTAGTTTTCTGTCATGTGTACCTCCATCATGAAAGCTTTTGCTAAATACTTTCCTGAAAAATGGTAATCAGAGACTTCAGCAAAGTCCAGATACATAAGTCCATCAAAAAAAAAAAAGAAGAAAAAGAAGAAACAGATTTTCTCCCTTTGAAATCCGTAGTTCTGTCTAGAGATTTTTGTTTTATTTTCAAATAAAAAATGCTTTTAATAATCAGTCCTGGAATCTTCCTCATGTTTTATAAATACTCCTAGATATAAATTTTCAAAATTTACTTTCTCTTCTTTGAATTTCAAATCTATATTTGTCTGTTTCCTATTATCATGCATTTATTTCATTCTCCATGATTTATCAAAGGTTTAATATTTGATTCAACAGTCTTGTTTGGTGTTCTTTTAGAATTTTTGGAAAGGTCTCAAACACATTTCGAAGGGCTAATTTTTATTCCTTACTTTGGGCTTTAGGGCCTTTTCACCAATATTCTGCTTCCAAAAACTTGAGAATTATGTTCCCTGGCAACTAAGATAGAACTTGATAGAAACTGAACAGTTCCAGTCTTATTACCATGCATTAATAGGGTTCTATCACTTCCATCTGAAGATTTCTTCCTTGAATATTCAGAATAAAATAGACGATATCCTGTAGTGATTAGACACATGGGCTTCAGAGTGTGCCTACCTGGATTTGAGCCCTTGTTCTGCCACTTACTGGCACTGTGATCTCTTTGTGTCTGCATATGGGAGTAATAATATTCTTTTCGTAGCACTGTTGTGAAGGTTACATGAAATACCACCCAAAAGGTACTTAGCATAGTGCTGGGCACATTGTAATTGCTCAAAAATTGTACCTAAACTATGATGTTGAAAGAGAGATATGGTATTGAAGCAAGGAGAAATAAAGTTTGGGGGGAGGTTTCCAACATAATAGAAATGCAGTGGTGCTAGGAGATTGAATATTCTGCCAAGGATCAAGGTGTTACTTGCATATGACATTGCATATTTGCTACTTTTGTATATGGCACTTCCTATTAGATTCTACTGCAGTAGTTTAACACTCATGACAAGGGATGAATATAGCCATTTAGAGGGTGTGTAACCCCTAAATAGCCAGTAAACTTATCTGAGCTTTGACCTTTGCTTCCTGTAAGCACTTGGAAAATGTCAGTTTTTTTTTTTCTTTCCCCTGAATCTTACCTCAGATGCCCTTTGGTGTGTCTAATATTTCAGACAGTACCCTTTGAGACATGCATTTTTCTCCTTCCAATCATCCCCTCCCTTTATAAACATGGACTTGGATCCTAGCCTGTATCTAAATGGGCTCTCTCCTTGTTGAGAGTGTATTAAGATCCATTGATCTTCACAATCTTGAAGTCATCTGTAGCCCCCTGTGTTAAGGTCCATGCTCTGTGTTGTTTTGTTCCCCTGTAGGATTTTCCCAACTCTGAACTCTGCCTCTTAACCTTGGAGATAGACAGTGAAATCTTTGTCTAGTTCTAGATTGTGTGTTTGTCAGACTTTTTAGGGTAAATGGTAAAAATAAACATGTCAGAATAATTTACGTACAAGGATGTTTATTGCAGCTTTATGTGTGATGGTGAAAAATTGAGAACAGACTAAATGTTTTATCAACCAGAGAATGGTTAAATAAATTATGTCACATCCATAAGATGGAATACTAGGTAGACATTAAAATAAATGAGGTATATTTATATATAGTTGTATAAAAATTTTTATAATGTTGGTTCTATAAGAGCAAGTTGAAGAACATTATGTACAGTATGAGCAGTTCTTTTGTGTATGAACACACACACACATATATATATGTGTGTGTGTATGTGTGTGCAAAATCAAAAAGGTCTACAAGTATGGCAATTAAGCTCTTAATAGTGGTTATCCTGGAGCAGTGGAGGCTGGGGGCGTGTGAGGAATAAAACTTTCACTTTTATTTAATACACTTCTGTGATGTTTGAATGATTTACAGTGAGCATGAAATCTTATGATAATTAAAATATATAAAACTTATCAAGTAGAAACTGAGTTTTAACTTTATCTGCTTTAATTATGTCACTTATTGATTTTTTAAAAAATTAAAAAATGAGAAATATTTCATATCTATCCCACCTCCCATCCATAATCCTGGAATCTGATGATAAAAATTAATGTAATGGCCCTGGAATCATAGACTCAATTTGATGCCAATTTACATTTTAATATCCAAGATTAAAATAGTAGCTAAACAATTTAATAACTGATGTTATCAATTTGCATTAAATAAAAACTTTTTTAAAGAAAAATAAGGGGAAAATCTTTTCTTACACTATAGTTAAGGTGTTTTTTTTAGATTTTTGAGTTTTATTTATTTTTTATACAGCAAGTTCTTATTAGTTATCCATTTTATACATGTTAGGGTATATATGTCAATCCCAATCTCCCAATTCATACACTATAGTTAAGGTTTAAAGGGATATTTGTTCAAAGGGAAATAGCTCAGAAACCAAATGTATAACAAAGGACTCTGTGTACAAGAAGTAAATTAAATATTGGGATAGGATATGGGGAAAACTAGTGCCTGGCATACCATTGTCAGGCTTACAAATGTTTTTTTTTATTTTAATAAAGGTGATCATGGTTTGCCTAAGGACAAAGACACAGAATATATTAACTCTGTGTGTGTGTGTGTTAGGGGAAAGAAAGAAGGAGGAGAGGGAGGGAAAGAAAGAGAGAGGAAGAAGGAGGGAGGGAAGAAGGGAGAGAGAGAGAGAGAAAAGAGAACTAGAGAGAGAGAGATTGAGAGAGAATTGTCCTTACCTCTCAAAGTTCACTTCTCCTTGCTTATGACCTGTATTCTGGTGTAAGGTCAGAGAAGTTAAACTCTTAGAAAACCTAGAACATGGAAAATGATAAAAGTTATCAAAAAGTAAAAACCTGAGACTTCCAGCTTCTGGTCTGGCATGTAAGAAGGTTGGATGTTGCCACTCTGTCCTAACAACAAGTAAAAGGCTGAACAAACTGAAAAATTGACAACTCTCCTTAGATCCATAAGAGTAGTGAGATCACAGGGAAAACTGCTGTTCCCCCCCAAATTGGAGAGACTGACAGGTGAATACAGGGAATCAAGGGTTACCAAAATAGAAGCACATGAACTGAAAGCCCCTTGGGAACCAGTGATGGGATAGAGAAACCTAAACTGTAATAAATGTCTCAGTGTGGACAACTCTGAGAGTTAAATACCCAGGGGGGCCCAGCCATGGGGAGAGGGCACCCATGCTCTTGTGAGTTCTATTTCCTGGAGCTCTATCAGGTTCTCAGTGTACATACTGCAGAAAAATCCCCTGCGATTCTGGCAGAGGACAGGGAAAAGGAACCATTTTGAAATATGCCAGAGAATTCTGTTCTTCTTAATAAGGTCTACCATTAGGAGAAACTAGTTAATGAGAGCCTAACCTGCTGGGGTTTAATGAGCACCTAACTGACATGGGGGAAAGAAAATACCACCTCCAGCCCCCTCTAGTCTTCCATGTGGGAGAAGGGAAATATGCAGTGGTCCCCAAGTCTAGCCATCCTTTCCCACCTAAGGGGGATGGGATGGGGAGAACTGAAAAGTACTTGTGAACTTCACAGTCTAGAGGTACAGGCTCACTGAAATATTGGGACTTAATCATGTGAGTACAAAACACTTCCCTTCCCCCTAAACCTTACTGCCGCATTATATTTGTCCCTCAGTAACTGAGGGGGATTGATTCCAGGACCCTCCACAAATCCCAAAATTCTCAGATGCTCAAGTTCCTTATATAAAATGGTGTGTATTTACATGTAACATATGCACACCTGCACATCCTCCCATATGCTTTAAATCATCTCTAGAGTACTTATAATATTTAATAAAATGTAGATGTGTAAATAGTTGCCAGTGCACAACAAATCCAAGTTTTGCTTTTTACAATTTTCTGGAATTAAAAAAAATTCAATCCAAGTTGATTGCATTGTGGATATGAAACCCATAGATACAAAGGGCTGACTCTATTTAGGACCTATTTATAGCTGTTCTTTTTACCCAACACATCATGCCCAGATATCAAGAAAAAATTACAAGATATACTAAAAGGCAAAAAAGACACAATTGAAAGAGAAAGAGCAAACATTAGAACCAGTCACAGATATGGCAGTGATGTTGGTATTATCAGACCATGAATTTAAAATATTTATGATAAATATGCTAAAGGTCCTAATGGATAAACTAAACAGCATTCAAGAACAGATGGTAAGTGTAAGCAGAAAGATGGAAAATCTAAGAAAAAACAAAACTGCTAGAGATCAAAACCAACATAACAAAAATGAAGAATGCCTTTGATGGGCTTATTAGTAGAATGGACACAGCTGAGGAAAGACTCTCTGATCTGAGAATATCTCAATAGAAACGTTTAAAAATGAAAACCTTAAAAAAAGAGAATAAGCACTGGGAAAAAAACCTGGAATATCCAAAGACTGCAAGATATTTCCAAAAGGTGTGACATATTTGTAAGGGGAATACCAGAAGGAGAAAAAAGAGAGAAAGAAACAGAAAAAATATTTGAAACAATAACGAATGAGAATTTCTCCAAAATTAGTGTCAGACATCAACCCACAGACTCAGGAAGCTCAGAGAACAATAAGTAGGATAAACACAAAGAAAACTGTAGCTAGGCATATCATTTTGAAACTATGGAAAAGATAAAGAAAATATTCCTGGGCTTCCCTGGTGGTGCAGTGGTTGAGAGTCCACCTGCCGATGCAGGGGACATGGGTTCATGCCCTGGTCCAGGAAGATCCCACATGGCATGGAGTGGCTAGGCCCGTGAGTCATGGCTGCTGAGCCTGCCCATCTGGACCCTGTGCTCTGCAATGGGAAAGGCCACAACAGTGAGAGGCCTGCATACCGCAAAAAAAAAAAAAAAAAAAAAATCCTGAAAGAATACAGAGGGGAAAAAGCACCTTACCTATAGAGGAAAAAAGCTAAGAATTACATATCTGACTTTTCTTAAAAATCTCATAAGCAAGAATAGAGTGGAATCAAATATCTGGTGTTGGAGATAAAAACAAAACAAAACAAAAAACCAGCAACCTAGAATTCTATACCCCGTGAAATTATCCTTTACAAAAAGGAGAAATACTTTGTCAAACAAAAATTGAAATAATTTTTCACCTGTAGACCTAACCTGTAAGAAATGTTAAAAGAGGTTCTTTAAAGAGAAGAAAAATGATATGGGTCAGAAACTCAGATAAAAAAAGAAAGATCACTGGAGAAGGACTAAGTGAGGGTAAAATAAAACTTTTACTTTTCTTATTCTTAATTTATCTAACAGATAATAGTTTGTTCAAAAATAACCATAGCGGGGTTTCCCTGGTGGCGCAGTGGTGGAGAGTCCGTAAAAAAAAAAAAAAAAAAAAAAAAAAAAAAAAAAAAAATAACCATAGCATTTGACTATGTATGCTTGTGTGTATATGTATGCTTATGTGTAAGTGAAATGAATGAATGACAATGATAGAAGAGACAGGAGGAATTATTTTGTTATTATAAGGCACTTTCATTGCCTGTGAAGTGGTAGAGTGTTATCTGATAGTGGACCTGGATGAATTGTTAATGTATATTGCAAACTCCAGGGCAACCATTAAAAAAAGAAGCATAATTAATATGCTAAAAAGGAGAGAAAATGGAATCATATAAAGTGCTTAATCAAAACCACAAAGAGGAGGAGACCTTCAAGATGGCAGAGGAGTGACATGTGGAGATCACCTTCCTCCCCACAAATACATCAGAAATACATCTACATGTGGAACAACTCTTACAGAACACCTACTGAATGTTGGCAGAAGACCTCAGACTTCCCAAAAGGCAAGAAACTCCCCATTTCCCTGGGTAGGGCAAAAGAAAAAAGAAAAAACAGAGACAAAAGAATAGGATGGGACCTGCACCACTGGGAGGGAGCTGTGAAGGAGGAAAAGTTTCCACACACTAGGAAGCGCCTGGTGGGGGAATCTTCGGAGCCACAGAGGGTGCAGAGGGCAAAGCCAGGAGATTCTTGTGCAGAGGATGGGTGCCGACCAGCATTCACCAGTCCAAGAGGCTTGTCTGCTCACCCGCTGGGGCGGGTGGGGGCGGGGAGCTGAGGCTCGGACTTTGGAGGCCAGACGCCAGGGAGAGGACTGGGGTTGGCTGCATGAACACAGCCTGAAGCGGGCTAGTGCACCACAGCTAGAAGGGAGGGAGTCCAGGAAAAAGTCTGGACCTGCTTAAGAGGCAAGAGATCATTGTTTCGGGGTGTGCAAGGAGAGGGGATTCAGAGCAACGTCTAAGCGAGCTCCAGAGACAGGCGCGAGCTGCGGCTATCAGCGCAGACTCCAGAGATGGGCATGAAACGCTAAGGCTGCTACTGCTGCCACCAAGAAGCCTGTGTGCGAGCACAGGTCACTATCCACCCCTCCTCTCCCGGGAGCTTGTGCAGTCCACCACAGCCAGGGTCCCGGGATCCAGGGACAAATTCCCCGGGAGGACACACGGCACGCCTCAGGCTCTTGCAACGTCATGCCAGCCTCTGCCACCACAGGCTCGCCCCACATTCCGTACCCCTCCCTCCCCCCGCCTGAGTGAGCCAGAGCCCCCGATCAGCTGCTCTTTGATCCCTGTCCTGAGTGAAGAACAGACGCCCTCAGGCGACCTACATGCAGAGGCAGGTCCAAATCCAAAGCTGAACCCCAGGAGCTGTGTGAACAAGGAAGAGAAAGGGAAATCTCCCCCAGCAGCCTCAGGAGCAGTGAATTAAATCTCCACAAACAACTAGATGTACCCTGCATCTGTGGAATACCTGAATAGACAACAAATCATCCCAAAATTGAGGCTGTGGACTTAGGGAGCAAAGATATATATATATATTTTTTTTTCCTTTTTCTCTTGTTGTATGTATGTGTATGCTTCTTTGTGTGATTTTTTTCTGTATAGCTTTGCTTTTAGCATTTGTCCTACAGTTCTGTCTGTCCATTTTTTTCTTCTTTAATAATTATTTTTTATTTTAATAACATTTCTTTTCTTTCCTTTCCTTCTCTTTTCTTTCTTTCTTTCTTTCTTTCTTTCTTTCTTTCTTTCTTTCTTTCTTTCCCCTTCCTTCCTTCCTTCCTTTTTCTTTCTTCCTTCCTTCCTTTTCTTTCTTTCTTCCTTCCTTCCTTTCTTTCTTTCTTTCTTTCTTTCTTTCTTTCTTTCTTTCTCTCTCTCTCTTTCTTTTTTCCTCTCTTTTCTTCTGAGTGGTGTGGCTGACAGGGTCTTGGTGGTCCAGCCAGGTGTCAGGCCTGTGCCTCTGAGGTGGGAGAGCTGAGTTCAGGACATTGGTCCACTAGAGACCTCCCAGCTCCATGTAATATTAAATGGCAAAAGCTCTCCCAGAGATCTCCATCTCAGTGCCAAGACCCAGCTCCGCTAAACAACCAGCAAGCTACATTGCTGGACACCCTTTGCCAAACAACTAGCAAGACGGGAACACAACCCCACCCATTACCAGAGAGGCTGCCTAAAATCATACTAAGGTCACAGACACTCCAAAACACACAACTGGACACAGTCCTGTCCACCAGAAAGACAAGATCCAGCCTCATCCTCCAGAACACAGGCACTAGACCCCTCCAACAGGAAGCCTACACAACACACTGAACCAAACTTAGCCACTGGGGGCAGACACCAAAATCAATGGGAACTATGAACCTGCAGCCTGCAAAAAGGAGACCCAAAACACAGTAAGTTAAGCAAAATGAGAAGACAGAGAAACACAAAGCAGATGAAGGAGCAAGGTAAAAACCCACCAGACCAAAAAAATGAAGAGGAAATAGGCAGTCTACCTGAAAAAGAATTCAGAGTAATGATAGTAAAGGTCATCCAAAATCTTGGAAAAAATGAGGAAAATACAAGAAACATTTAACAAAGACCTACAAGAACTAAAGAGCAAACAAACAGTGATGAACATCACAATAAATGAAATTAAAAATTCTCTAGAAGGAATCAATAGCAGAATAACTGAGACAGAGAACGGATAAGTTCTTATTTAAGTTATTTAAATATACTGTAAAATAAAGACTATTACAAGAGACAAAGAAGGACACTACATAATGATCAAGGGATCAATCCAAGAAGAAAATATAACAATTGTAAAAATTTATGCACCCAACATAGGAGCACCTCAATACATAAGGCAAAGGCTAACAGCCATAAAAGGGGAAATTGACATTAACACAATCATAGTAGGGTATTTGAACACCCCACTTGCACCAATGGACAGATCATCCAAAATGAAAATAAATAAGGAAACACAAGCTTTAAATGACACCTTAAACAGGATGGACTTAATTGATATTTATAGGATATTCCATCCAAAAACAACAGAATACACTTTCTTCTCAAGTGATCATGGAACATTCTCCAGGATAGATCATATCGTGGGTCACAAATCAAGTGTTGGTAAATTTAAGAAAATTGAAATCATATCAAGTATCTTTTCTGACCACAATGCTATGAGATTAGACATAAGTTACAGGAAAAAATCTGTAAAAAATACAAATACGTGGAGGCTAAACAATACACTACTTAATAACCAAGAGATAACTGAAGAAATCAAAGAGGAAATCAAAAAATACCTAGAAATGAATGACAATGAAAACATGACGACCCAAAACCTATGGGATGCAGCAAAAGCAGTTCTAAGAGGGAAGTTTATAGCAATACAATCCTACCTCAAGAAACAAGAAACATCTCAAATAAGCAACCTAACCTTACACCTAAAGCAATTAGAGAAAGAAGAAAAAAAACCCCAAAGTTAGCAGAAAGAAAGAAATCATAAAGATTAGATCAGACACAAATGAAAAAGAAATGAAGGAAAAAATAGGAAAGTTCAATAAAAGTAAAAGCTGGTTCTTTGAGAAGATAAACAAAATTGATAAGCCATTAGCCAGACTCATCAAGAAAAAAAGGAGAAGTCTCAAATCAACAGAATAAGAAATGAAAAAGGAGAAGTAACAACTGACACTGCAGAAATACACAGGATCATGAGAGATTACTACAAGCAACTATATGTTAATAAAATAGACAACTTGGAAGACATGGACAAATTCTTAGAAAAGCACAACCTTCCAAGACTGAACCAGGAAGAAATAGAAAATATGAACAAACCAATCACAAGCACTGAAATTGAAACTGTGATTAAAAATCTTCCATCTTTTGTTTAAAGCCCAGGGCAAGATGGCTTCACAGGTGAATTCTATCAAACATTCAGAGAAGAACTAACACCTGTCCTTCTCAAACTCTTCCAAAATATAGCAGAGGGAGGAACACTCCCAAACTCATTCTACAAGGCCCCCATCACCCTGATACCAAAACCAGACAAAGGTGTCACAAAGAAAGAAAACTACAGATCAATTTCCCTGATGAACATAGATGCAAAAATCCTCAACAACATACTAGCAAACAGAATCCAACAGCACATTAAAAGGATCATACACCATGATCAAGTGGAGTTTATCCCAGGGATGCAAGGATTCTTCAATATATGCAAATCAATCAATGTGATATACCATATTAACAAATTGAAGGAGAAAACCTATATGATCAATAGATGCAGAAAAAGCTTTTGACAAAATGCAACACATTTATGATAAAAACCCTCTAGAAAGCAGGCATAGAGGGAACTTACCTCAACGTAATAAAGGCCATATATGACAAACCCACAGCTAACATCATTCTCAATGGTGAAAAACTGAAACCATTCCCACAAAGATCAGGACTAAGTCAAGGTTGCCCACTCTCACCACTATTATTCAACATAGTTTTGGAAGTTTTAGCCAAAGCAATCAGAGAAGAAATAAAAGGAATCCAAATAAGAAAAGAAGTAAAACTGTCACTATTTGCAGATGACATAATACTATACATAGAGAATCCTAATGACGTTACTAGAAAACTACTAGAGCTAATCAATGAATTTGGTAAAGTAGCAGATTACAAAATTAATGCACAGAAATATCTTACATTGTTATACACACGTGATGAAAAATCTGAAAGAGAAATTAAGGAAACACTCTCATTTACCATTGCAACAAAAAATTAAAATACCTAGGAATAAACCTACCTAAGGAGACAAAAGACCTCTATGTAGAAAACTGTAAAACACTGATGAAAGAAATTAAAAATGATACAAACAGATGGAGAGATATACCATGTTCTTAGATTGGAAGAATCAGCATTGTGAAAATGACTCTACTACCCAAAGCAATCTACAGATTCAATGCAATCCCTATCAAACTACCAATGGCATTTTTCATGGAACTAGAACAAAAAATTTCACAATTTGTATGGTAACACAAAAGACCCCAAATAGCCAAAGCAATCTTGAGAAAGAAGAACGGAGCTGGAGGAGTCAGGCTTCCTGACTTCAGACTATACTACAAAGCTACAGTAGTGAAGACAGTATGGTACAGGCACAAAAACAGAAATATAGATCAATGGAACGGGATAGAAAATCCAGAGATGAACCCAAGCACATATGGTCACCTTGCTTTAGATAAAGGATGCAAGAATATACAATGGAGAAAAGAAAGCCTCCTGAATAAGTGGTGCTGGGAAAACTGGACAGCTACATGTAAAAGAATGAAATTAGAACACTCCCTAACACCATACACAAAAATAAACTCAAAATGAATTAAAGACCTAAATTTAAGGTGGCCAGACACTGTAAATCTCTTAGAGGAAAACATAGGCAGAACACTCTATGACATAAATCACAGCGAGATCCTTTTGGACCCACCTCCTAGAGAAATGGAAATAAAAACAAAAATAAACAAATGGGATCTAATGAAACTAAAAGCTTTTGCACGGCAAAGGAAACCATAAACAAGATGAAAAGACAACCCTCAGAATGGGAGAAAATATGTGCAAATGAAGCAGCTGACAAAGGATTAATCTCCAAAATTTACAAGCAGCTCAATATCAAAAAAAACAAACAACCCAATCCAAAAATGGGCAGAAGACCTAAATAGACATTTCTCCAAAGAAGACATACAGATTGCTAACAAACACATGAATGGATGCTCAATATCACTAATCCTTAGAGAATTGAAAATCAATACTACAATGAGAAACCATCTCACACTGGTCAGAATGGCCACCATCAAAAACTCTACAAGCAATAAATGCTGGAGAGGGTGTGGAGAAGAGGGAACCCTCTTGCACTGTTGGTGGGAATGTAAATTGATACAGCCACTATGGAGAACAGTATGGAGGTTCCTTAAAAAACTAATACTAGAACTACCATACAACCCAGAAATCCCACTACTGGGCATATACCCTGAGAAAAGCATAATTCAAAAAGAGTCATGTACCACAGTATTCATTGCAGCTGTATTTACAATAGCCAGGATATCAAAGCAACCTAAGTGTCCATCGACAGATGAATGGATAAAGAAGATGTGGCACATATATACAATGGAATATTACTCGGCCATAAAAAGAAACGAAATTGAGTCATTTGTAGTGAGGTGGATGGACCTAGAGTCTGTCATACAGAGTGAGGTGAGAAGGAGAAAAACAAATACCGTATGGTAACACATATATATGGATTCTAAAGAAAAAAACCCAAAATGGTTATGAAGAACCTAGGGGCCAGACAGGAATAATGATGCAGATGTAGAGAATGGACTTGAGGGCACGGGGAAGGAGAAGGGTAAGCTGGGACAAAGTGAGAGAGTTGCATGGACTAATATATACTACCAAATGTAAAATAGATAGCTAGTGGGAAGAGCCACATAGCACAGGGAGTTCAGCTCGGTGCTTTGTGACCATCTAGAGGGGTGGGATAGGGAGGGTGGGAGGGAGATGCAAGAGGGAGGAGATATGGGGGTATATGTATATGTATAGCTTATTCACTTTGTTATAAAGGAGAAACTAACACACCATTTGAAAGCAATTATACTCCAATAAAGGTATTTAGAAAAAAACACCACAAAGAGCAAATAAAGTGGAAGGCAAAAATAGAAAGAAAAAACAAAGGCAACAAATACAAAACAGTAACAAATATGGTAGATATTCTTCCAGCCCTATCAATAATCACTTTGAACATCAATGGTCTCATTGCACCAAATAAAAGACAGAGATTATCAGAGGGAATCAAAGAACAAGACCCAACTAGGGACTTCCCTGGTGGCCCAGTGGTTAAGAGTTCACCTTCCAATGCAGGGGGTGTGGGTTCAATCCCTCGTTGGAGAGGTAAGATACCACAGGCCTCATGGCCAAAAAACCAAAACATAAAACAGAAGCAATATTGTAACAAGTTCAATAAAGACTTGGAAAAAAAAAAAAAAAAAGACCTGACCATATGCTGTCTACAAGAAATCCACTTAAAATATAAAGACATATACATTAAAATTAAATGGGTAGAGAAAGGCACTTCATGATACCACTAGCCAAAAGAAAGTAGTAGCTATATTAATTTTAGACTGAGCAGACTTCAGAGTAAGGAAGTTATCAGGAATAAAAATAATGCTAAATGGGTCAATTCTATGAGAAGACATAATCATACTTAATGTGTATGTTTCTAACAACAGAGCATCAAACCATAGGGGCAAAAACTTATAGAACTACAAGTTGAAATAGTTGAGTCCACTACTACAGTTGGAGTCTTCAATACCCCTCTATTAGAAATGGACCAATTCAGCAAGCAGAAAATCAGTAAATATATAGTTGAATGCAAAACACTGTCAATCAACTAGCCATAATTGACCTCTATAGACTACTTTATCCAACAATAGCAGAATACTCATTTTTTTTCTGAAGCTCACATGGAACATTCACCAAGATAGACCACATCTGGGGCCATAAACACACCTTAACAAATGTAAGAGAATAGCAATCATAGAATGCCTGCTCTCAAACCACAGTGGAATTAAACTAGAAATCAATAGCAGAAAGATAACTGGAAAACCCAAAAATATATGGAGATTAAACAACATACTTCTAAATAGCATAAGAAGAAATCTCAAGATAAATGTTTTAAACTAAATGAAAGGACAACACCACATTTATTGTGTACAGCAAAAGCAGTGCTTAGAGGGGGAATTTATAACAGTAAATGCATGTATTAGAAAAGAAGAAAAATCTAAAATCAATAATTAAAGTTTCCACCTTAAGAAACTAGAAAAAGAAGAGAAAATTAAATCCAAAATAAGCAGAAGAAAATATATTAGAGCAGAAATTAATGAAACCTAAAACAGGAAATCAATATAGGAAAGCAACAAAACCAAAGGCTTTGAAAAGACCAACAAAATGGATAAGCCTCCTTAGCTGGTCTAAGAAAAAAGGAGAGGACACAGATTGTGTCAGAAATGAAAGCAGGACATCACTACAGATCCCATGGACAATAAAAGAATCATGAAGGAATAGTATGAACAACTCTATGCACACAAATTTGGTAACTTAGGTGAGATGGGCTAATGCCTACCAAGACACAAACTGCCAAAACACAAAGGAGAAGTAGACGATCTGAATAGACATGACTATTAAAGAATCTAATCAATAATTAATAACCTCTGCAACAGAAAGCACCAGGCCCAGCTGGGTTCACTGGTGAATTCTACCAACCTTTAAGGAAAAAATTGTACCATTTTCCTACATTTTCCTTCAGAAGATTGAAAAGCTGAGGGAATACTTCCTAACTCATTCTATGAGGCCAGTATCACCTTAATACCAAAAACCAGACAAAAACATAAGAAAACCATGAACCAACGTCTTTCTTAAACATAGATGCAAAAATCCTTGACTAAATATTAGCAAATTGTAATCAGAAATGTACAAAAAGAATTATACACCATGATCAAATGGGACATAATCAAGGCATGCAAGGCTCTTTCAACATTTGAAAATCAATTTATGTAACTCATCACATCAATAGATTAAAAAAGAAAACTGGGGCTTCCCTGGTGGCATGGTGGTTGAGAGTCCGCCTGTTGATGCAGGGGACACGGGTTTGTGCCCCAGTCTGGGAGGATCCCACATGCCGCAGAGCAGCTGGGCCCGTGAGCCATAGCTGCTGAGCCTGCATGTCCGGAGCCTGTGCTCCGCAACGGGAGAGGCCACAGCAGTGAGAGGCCCGCGTACCAAAAAAAAAAAAAAAAAAAAAAAAAGAAAAATAGATTATATGAAAAAATGCAGAAAAAGCACGTGATAAAATCCAACACCCATTCATGATAAAACCTCTTAATAAACTAGAAATAGAGGGGAACTTCCTTAACTTGATAAAGATATCTACAAAAAAAACCTAATAGCCAACATGGTATTTAATGGGAGAAGCTTGAAGATTTTCCACTAAGATCAGGAACAAGGTAAGGATGTCCTCTCTCACCACTGCTTTTCAATGTCATATTGGTAGTCCTAGATATAGCAACAAGTACATAAAAAGAAATAAAATGTATACAGATTGGGAAGGGATAAATGATACTTTGTTCACAGATGACATGATCATATACAAAGAAAATCTGAACGAATCAATAAAAAAATTTTCTGGAACTAAAGAGTGATTATAGCAAGATTGCAGGATACAAAGTTAATACATACAAGTCAATCACTTTCCTATACAACAACAATGAACAAGTAAAATTTGAAATTAAAAACTTAACACTATTTAAATTAGCACCCCCCCAAAATGTAATACTTAGTTATAAATCTAACAAAATATGTACATGATCTGTATAAGGAAAACCAAAAACTCTGAAGAAAAATGTCAAAGAGGAACTACAAAATGGAGAGCTATCTCATGTTCATGGATAGGAAGACAATATTGTTAAGATATTAGTTCTTAACAATTTGATCTATAGATTCCATGTAATCCCAATAAAAATCCCAGCCAGTTATTTTGTGAATATCTACAAATGAATTCTAAAGTTTATATGGAGAGGCAAAAGTCCCAGAATAGGCAACACAATATTGAAGGAGAAGAATGAAATTGGAGGACTGACACTACCAGACTTCAGACTTACTATAAAGCTAATCAAGACAGTATGTTATTGGCAAGAGAGACCAGAAATAGAATGATTTAATATAGTTCTCCGGGCTTTGACAAAGGAGCAAAGACAATACAAAGGAGCAAAGACAATACAATGCAGCAAAAACAGTACTTTCAACAAATGGTGCTGGAACATCTGGACATTCACATGCAAATAAATGAATTTTAACTTGGACTGTATACTTTTCACAAAAATTAACTCAAAGTAGTCTAAATGTAAAACAGAAAAGTATAAAACTTCTAGAAGATAACCTAGGAGGAAACCTAGATGACCTTGGGTATGGTGATGACATTTTAGGTCCAACACCAAAGGTATGATCCGTGAAAGAAATCATTGATAAGCTGGATTTCATTAAAATTAAAAACATCTGCTCTACAAAAGACAATGTCAAGAGAATAAGACAAGCCACAAACTAGGATCAAATATTTGAAAAAGACATATCTGATAAAGGACTGCTATCCAAAATATATAAAAGAATATTAAAACTCAACAATAAGAAAACAACACAATTTATAAATGGGCCAAAGACCTTAACAGATATCTCACCAAAGAAGATATATAGATGGCAAATAAGCACATGAAAAGATGCTCCACATTGTATGTTATCAGGGAAATACAAATTAAAACAGTGAGATACCATTACATACCTATTAAAACAGCCAAAATCCAGAACACTGACATCAAGTGCTGGCGAGGATGTGGAGCAACAGGATCTCTCATTCATTGCTGGTGGGAATGCAAAATGGTCTAGCCACTTTAGAAGACAATTTGACAATTTCTTACAAATCTGAACATACTCTTACCATGTTATCCATCAATTACAATGCTTGGTATTTACTCAGAGGATCTGAAAACTTACCTCTGCACAAAAGCCTGCACACAGATGTTTATAGCAGCTTTATTTATAATTGTAAAATCTTGGAAGCAACCAGGAAGTCTTTCAGTAGGTGAATGGATTAATAAATTGTGGTCCATCCAGACAATAGAATATTATTCAGCACTGAAAAGAAATGAGCTATCAGGCCATGAAAAGACATGGAGAACCATAAATGCATGTTACTGAGTGAAAGAAGCCAGTCTGAAAAGGCTGTATATACTGCAGGATTCCAAAGGTATGACCTTCTGGAAAAGGAGAAACTATGGAGACAGTAAAAAGATCAGTGTTTGCCAGAGGTTCGGAGTGGAGGGGGAGAGATGAATAGGTGGAGCACAGAGGATTTTTAGGGCCGTGAAACTCATCAGTATGATACCATACTGGTGGATACAGGTCATTATACACTAGTCAAAATCCATAGCCTGCACAATACCAAGAGAGAACTGTAATGTAAACTATGGACTTTGAGTAGTAATAACGTGTCATGTAGGTGCATCAGTTATAACAAATGTATCACTCCAGTAGGGGAAGTTGATAATGAGGAGGCCATGCATGTGTGGGAGCTGAAGGTATATGGGAAGTCTCTGTACTTTCTGCTCAAATTTGCTGTGAATCTAAACCTGCCCTAAAAGATAAAGCCTATTTTAAAAAGTATATATCTTGAGAATAGGAAAATTATTTAATAAGTTATTTTTAATTGAAGAAAAGATAATGGAAAAGTATCTTTAATTATACAGCCTCAGTGAATGGGAGAGATGGAAGGGAGCTTTTAGGTCTTCCAGTCCAAACTTCTATCCATTGAAAAGTGCTTCTATAATATTTTTGATCATCACATTTCTGTTTAAGCATTTCTTGAAGCAGGGAGTTCATTCTTTCATTTTCAGACAGAATATTCCCGAGCATAGACTTGTCCTAGAAAAAAAATAATGCCCACTCCAGTCTCTGACATCAACTAGCAGGATGAATTCTGGCAAGTCATTTAAACTCTCCAGTCCTCATATTCTTCATCAGTATGGTGAGGCAGTTGGTTCAGAGGCCACCAGTGTCCTACAATATCTTTAAAGGACTGTTTGAACTCCTATTCTCTGGGTTTCCTTTGGGGTAGGGAAGTGGTGTAGCAGAGCAAGCATGGGTTTTGGAGTGAATGAACCTGGGTGTGACTATTGACTAATATTTTCTGGTTGAGTGACCTTGGACAGATCACCTGATCTCTCAGTCTAACTTCTCATATTCTTAAATTAGAGATAACAATATCTACCTTGGAGAATTATTCTGAGTACTTATTGAAATAATGCTTTTAAAACACTTAGCATCATAGTAGGCATGTGATAGGTGTTCAGCAAATGTTAATTCCTTCTTCCCTTCTCTCTATTTAAAACAGATGATATGTGAATTAAAATGAAGCAGAAGTCAATACTTATTAGATATAGGACAATTTTTAAAAATATAGATTTGATTATTGGTATTAACTGGGTAAAATTTGTTCAGAGTTGTTTGGATAATTGTGCTTGAATCTAGAAAGACTAGATTATGTTGGAAATTTATTTCTCTTCTCTAATTTACAATTATTGCAATATAGAATGTTAAAAATCATGTCATGGTACACAAACATATTTAACACTAACTGGTAATTGTAATGTAAAGCCTTTCTTATGGTCTATTCAAACTACCCTTCTACATGAAACTGTTTCTCAAAACAGTCCTGGGGGAAAGGGATCCCAATTCATCTTTGTACACCCAGCACACAGCACAGTGTTAGGCATATATTGGGATCATTAAATATTCTAAGCTAGTAAGCACTAAATACAATTTACATCTTCAGAAACTTTAGAAGGAATGACTAATTACCATAGTGAACCCATTGACAGAACATATAAATTATTATTTCAGATCAGAAATTGGGGTTCAAAAAGATAAGTAGACTTGCCAAAGTTCAAAAACTGCATTCTTAACAAAATGAAGCTGGTGACTCAGCAACCAACTGGACTACGCAGCTTTTTCTCTCCCTTCAAGGTCCTTGTAATTCAACATAGAACACTAAAACCAACACAAGGAGAATAAATGAACTCAAGTGTAGGCTATATGGGGAAATAATACAGCTCTAGGTATACTATTAATAAGGAGACAAAACAAACAAAAATCAAAAATGCTCAGACATAGCAATAGAAGAAAGCCTGCACACAGGCTTTGAGGTTAATTAACATTTTACCAACTAAACTATTTAAAAAAATAGAGTGAGTTGAGTAAAAGAATGAAGAACCAACACTCGGGAACACATAAGAAAAGAAAGGAATATAGGGAAAATGTGAGAGGAAAGAACTCACACTGCTTTCTGAGAAGCAAAAAAGTAGTATTATGGAGCAAAGTATCAGGGCTAGTTTCATATCCCATGTAACTTACTGGAAATTCTCCTCCAGAGTTATGTAGCACTATACGGAGCATGGCATTCACCCAGAGATTCCAGACCTCTGAGATATGCTTTTGTACCCATGTCACATTTGTACATTGCTTGTCAAAATTCTTCCATAGGCTGGTGATGAATGAGAATCAAAGCTAAATATAAATAGCCATGTAATACTGCTCATTACATTAAAAAGGCATTTCAGCACAACATTCAAAACCAAAGGAAACTATGTTGGCAAAATTTTTAAAAAATGAACATCTGTAAAATAAAAAAATTTGGCTGCCTTGAAGAAAAATGGTAAAAATTAACTTTCTGTGAATTTCCATGAGACCAGGCTAAAAGAACTGTGTTCTTTGCGGATGCATTGCAAAATTAATTCCTTCATAAGCAGTCTTTAAATCCTCATTGAGAAAGAAATAAATTCCTAATTGTTGAAAAAGAGGAAATAAATGTGGGAAGTAGTAAGTTTGGGGGTAATTACTACTTTTTTATATTAAAAATTTCAATATTATCCAGATGTTTGCACAGTTCCCCAGAGAAAACTGAAGGCAATTTCCTGCCAGGATGGAATAAATTATATGTTGTATATTTAACATTCATTCTGTCATTAAAAAAAAAATCCCATAAGTTTTCAATAACAGTGAAACATTGTTAATTCTTGGAAGATAGGAAAAGCCACCTGGGGCCTTTTGTAGTTAATTTATTTCACACAGAAGACTCCATTCACGGCTTACCTGACTTCTCTGTAATGCCCTTTTGTGCCCCTTAGGGCAACTTTATCTTGATGGAACTTCCCTTCACCTAATCCAACCAGTCTACATGGACTGGGTAAAGTGTTGGATTCAGATGCTAACTGGAGCCCAACAGCAGAACACTTGGGTAAAATCAGAAGGAAAATGTAGTGACATACAAAGAGTGAAACTCAAATTTCATCCCATGAAGCTCTATTCTTTTTTTTTTTAACATCTTTATTGGAGTATAATTGCTTTACAATGGTGTGTTAGTTTCTGCTTTATAACAAAGTGAATCAGTTATACATATACATATGTTCCCATATCTCTTCCCTCTTGCGTCTCCCTCCCTCCCACCCTCCCTATCCCACCCCTCTAGGCAGTCACAAACCACCTAGCTGATGTCCCTGTGCTACGTGGCTGCTTCCTACTAGCTATCCACTTTACGCTTGGCAGTGTATATATGTCCATGCCACTCTCTCACCTCGTCACAACCTACCCCTCCCCTCCCCATATCCTCAAGTCCATGAAGCCCTATTCTTTAAAGAATTTTAGAAAGTAACTTTATTTTGCAAGCTTGTCTTCATTCTGGTATTAAAACACTGCTTCCAACAATGTATATGGAATAGATCTAAAGGCCAACACATGACCCTTTTTCCCTCCACACCTCATTAGACTTTCATGAAGTGATAATAAGAGGGGAGAGTGTCCCACATTTTGAGGCAGGATCAGTTCTTCAAAAGCCCTGTATGAGTAAGAATTAGAATTTGGATAAAAAGATGAAATTAAATAAGCATGAGCTACATATCTCTATAGAGAGGGCAAAATTCTCCCAGACTAATCACAGTTGTGATATATATGATACATTTACACCAAACATTTCATGCCTTACTTGCTATAGTTTTGAACAATCTAGTCTCATAATTTGTGTCATCTGATGTGTATAATAATGTAATGAAATAGAAAAGATAATATTAAAACAAAGATAGTGTTAAGATCAATGTAAATCTGTGGAGTCAGTCTCAGCAAAGTGAAGGGACTTGCCTAAGCTCAGCTACCACCTGGTCTGGGACCTGGCATAGAGGTGTGTTGACTATTTAAAGGTTCCATACACAGTGGTGTTTTCTGCAATTCTCTACATGGTGCCTTGAACATAGTAATGTTTGACAAATACTTGTTGAAAAAGTAATGCAACTGGAGAGGCCTGGCTGATGTATGGAGAGTGGCCTTCTGTGAGGGGAGAACAGGTGGGTCAGGGTATGTGGGGGGTTGTGGAGATGGGGTTGAAGATAACAGTTATGAGCCATTTAACAACTGCATTTGTTAAGTTCTTACTATGAGTGAGGATTGGATGTTTTTTGCTGCCTAACTAGTTATGATATTTAGTGCTTGTAATAGTGCTTGTAAGAAATAAGTATGTTACCTTCATTTTAAAGATGAGGAAGTGGGTGGCTCTGAGACTCTAGGACAGATCTCTCCAACGTGAAGACCTAGGCTCTCTTTCATGAGTCCTAGGGTTTCCCTCAAAGAGATTTGCTTAAGCAGAGTGTTAGGAAGTAAACGGGAGAATAGAGTGAGAAAATTACTAGAAATGCCAACATGCCCAAGAGATCTACTCTCCATTGAGTGCAATTTCTGCACCCCTCCAACCCCTGCAGTTACTAGCATACTTCCCTCCTGTCTCCTGCTTTGAAATTTGATGGGGATGCAGAAAGTGTAAGAAAGACAAGAATACAGGTGCACCCCATTCACAAATGGGAGAAAAGGAAGAAAGCTGAAAATGACTGAGTCTTTCCTTATGTTAATAACAAAGTGAGAGGGATTAAAGGAAAGATTTCTGGGCTTTTAGCTGCTATTTGTTCACTTGACAGCTGTAAATGCTTAACCTCAGTTTCTGTCACCTTTAAAACAAATGGAAATAATATCCTTCACATTCATAAATAATATAAATACGGTATGACATTAGAAAAATTATTTATATTAATGAAATTTTAAGAAATAATATTTCATGATTACACAGAATAAGCTCAGTGCCTTCAGATATGTAAACAACTGTACATGAAGTTGAAAGAAATGGAGTAAATGATGTGTAGAGCCAACTGAAGTCATAAAAGTATGAAATGTCTTAATCTATATTTGTGCTATCCTGTAAATTCTGGGAGGAGGTTTGCTCCTGGAAAACAAAAAAAAAAGCAAAACCAAAACATTCAGGGAGTTGCCTGATCTTGACCCACTTCACAAAATAGTACCTTCTAAATATAGTGCATTGAAGTTATACATTTTTCAGATTGAATAAAATTGTAGAATGGCTCCACCAGCATTTGACCCAACAAACCTAATTTCTCGTGGAGTTTGCTTTTAATCCCTTCCAATCCCTCCCATTCTGCCTCTGGATGCTCACCTGCCTCTTCCTGTGATTCAGCGGATATAGTGTCGCCATGCAGCACAGGTAAATGGGGACCAAAATTCAGGGAATCGGACATGAGTAAAATGTGATGCCATACCAGAACAAACCCAACTGCAATATTGTTGAAATGTGAAGATACTTTTTACATCTTTATGGAATCAAGCAATACACGGCATGGTACTAGTTTTTATTACTTCTTTTTTCTGAATCCCAAGATCTGAAACCATCAGTGCAATGTTAATTTATATGCTAACTTTGAAATAGACCAATAGAATATATTGATATTTATAGATTTAAAAAATTATTTTCTAAGAAACAGTTCAATCAGAGGAGGAGGTATTAACATTTTATTCATTATTTCAGTGCTTTTTGCAGAAATATATGGTAGACTTGGTACTCTATGTTTGCTGTGTAGATTACAAAGCTAATTAACATTTTTACATAATCACATATTGTATCAATGAATTTTAGTTACTCATTTATTCTATGGCTTCACTAAAATCAAAAGATATATATGAATGATTAAAGATATATAAAAATTATATCTTTAATTTAATTTTAATCTATTGAAAAAGAAAGTACATTGTAGGACCTAAATTTATATTGTCATTTAAGCTTCTATTTGTTATGTAAAACTACTTACTCACTATCTATGATGCCATAAAATCCCTGGGATGTTACTCATGTTAGGCATTGGATGTTGGTTTCATGTGACCAAATACTTTACAGTATGGAAACTCATATGTAGTTTCCTTGGTAGCCATTCTAATAGATTTCATGATTACTCATTCTGGCACTGTGTGGCTATAATAAGTAATTCCATGGGAATCCTAATGTAATGCAGTAGCAATTAAAGTCCACTAAGCAGAAAAACATTCTGGCTGTGTCAGGATACAGAGGTTAGCTGTCCACCATAGGCTTAAAAAAAAGTGTGATGTAAAAATGCAGAGAAAGCACGTGTGTAGAAGGACTTAGAAAGACAAAAGGGACAGGTTTATCTTAGATCTCTTTTCAGAATTTTGATTACTTGATTTCCACATAGAAAATACTAGTGATAACAGCTACCATTTATTGACCACTTATGTGTCTAAGTGTTGTACATAATTATCTTACTGGATTTTAGGAAAAACCCTGAGACAAAGGTATTATAGCGATTATTTTACAGACAGGGAAATGATGCTCAGAGAAGTTAATCAGTTTGTCCACTATCCCACCCTTAGTGAGAGGCAGAGCTGACATTCAAAAAGCAGGCTTTCTGAATCTGAAGTCTTCCTCTGTCCCAAGCCGTTTTACTTCTATGAAGACCATGATTTCCTTGTGCATGTATAGTCCTCATTCAGAAAACCCTATGCTTCTAAATATGTTGGGGACATTTCTTCATGACTTTTGAACACTGGGTGGTAGAAAAATATGATTGCTCTGATTCAAAGGTAGTTAGAAGCACACAGGCCATTAGCCTTGAAAATAAGATCTTTTCCAATCAGGCAGAGAAAGAGCCCACCTCAGGAGTGTGATCTCCGAAGAACAAAAAGACCCTATGTCAAAAGAAATAGACATGTCTATCAAAGCTGAACAATCACCCTACTGCATTTCTTCACTTTCTACAGAAAATTTGGTAGGGTTCTGGGGGAGAAGGGGTGAGGAGAGTAATCTGGAGATTGAGGATTGAGGAGGTGGGGAGTTGGAGAGATGGGACGAAATTCAAGACTTTAAGCTTCATGTATTACTTCTGAATCATTTGAGAAAATGAACCATGTTTCATTCTACTTCTCTAGCCTCTAACCCAGTGCCTAACATGTTGCTCTTATCCCATTATTTTTTGCTGAGTTGAATAAGAGAGATTTTCAGATCTTTTTATCAGAAAAGATTTAGGAAGAGAAAAAAAAGACAATCTGAAAATCCTAGTGCTCGTGTTAGGGATAAGAGTTAGCCAGTAGGACTTTCAGGATAGGGGGAGAATAAAAAGAGAGTGAAAGTATAGGATACAAAAAGCAGAATAATAAAATAATAGTATAATACAGAGCAAGAATTTGGAGTCAGGTAGAATCTGTCTCTTCCTCTGATAACCAGATAACCATGGAACCTTGTATAAATTATTTAATCTAGGTCTCATTTTCTCATCTCTAAAGTAGGAACTGAGAACTTCCCTGGCGGTCCAGAGGTTAAGATTCTGTACTTCCACTGCAGGGGGCACAGGTTCGATCCCTGTTCGGGGAATTAAGATCCTGCATGTCTTGTAGCGCAGCTGAAAAGTAAAAAAAAAAAAAAAAAAAAAAAAAAA
>NW_020185337.1:253741-273438 GCF_003031525.2 Neophocaena asiaeorientalis asiaeorientalis | reverse complement strand
GTTAAAAAAAAAAAAAAAAAAAAAAAAAAAAGAAGAAGTGGGAACTGATAATTTGTTCCATCCATGCATGCATTCATGCATTCATGCAGTTATTTAGAGGGCAGTTATTTAGTTGTAGGAATGCGATAATGCATGTAAAGTATATAGTACACTACCTGAAACATAGAAAACACTTAAAAATAATACCTAGTTTTTAACCATAATCCTCACTACATCTCTGTGACATAGGTATTATCTCCATTTTAACAAATTAAATAATGCTTATAGAGAATGATTACCTTTCACAGACTGGCCTTGTAGTCTGCTGAGCTATAGATTATCATACCCATTCATTCATGTAGGTTTAGTTAGCCCTGGTAGAAGTTACTGACAAAAAATTTCAAACTTAGAAATAAACATATTCAAACTTCTATTTTCTGATTCTTGCCTGTTTTATTTCATGGCTATAAATTCTTTCCTTGCATTTCCCTAGCCAGGTAGAAAGAGGCTTAGACTTTAGCAAGAAACTGGCTCATTACCAGCCCCACGGTATATGAATTTCTCTCCTTGCTTGCCAAGGCATTGGTTGATCCTTTGCTTTATTTGAGGTAGTTTAATTTTTCATTATGACAGGTTTTCATCTCCAATTCTTTATTTAGAGCATGGTTCTCAAAACTTTTTCATTCCATAATCCCTTTGAGGGTTTCCACAACCCTGAAACATACCTTGAACCACTTTGCTATCGAAATAAAAGTGTGTGAGAATAATTCAGCTGTTGGGAGGAGAAGCAGGTGACGTTTTTACTTCTCTGGACACTGAAGAAGGGAGGGAAGCACTCAGGGGAAGGTGGGAAGGGATTGGAATGTAGGGTGGGCAGGAAATCAGGCCTTATGATTCCAGAATAAGAGAAGGAAGGGGTGATGCAGAGGAAGAGGTTTTGCTGCAAATCTAAAGCCACCCTTGCTGAACAGATGTTAGGAATGCTGCAGCTCTGGTCCTGTGACTCCCTCGGAATATCCCTGGGGAAAGACGACATCCGCTTTGAAAAATACTGATTTTAAACAAGCAGCTCTTTCTGCCTTTGTCCCCATTCCCTGCCTTCCATTCAAAACCTCCCCCTCCCCCCAACTCTCCCTTCTCTCCTCCGCTCTCTGGCCTCCCCTGGCCCTGGTCCTCACACACCCACTCCTACTTGGAGAAATCCAGTGATTCAATCTATTCAGTCTGTTTTTCTTTGGTTTTTCAAGTGGTCTCACTGAGAGCCCCATAGCCTCCTACAGCTAACTTTGCCCTCCGACACAGAAAAGCCTCCATTACCAATTCAGCTTCCGTCTTTCATACTGAGTATAGATGAATACCGCTGGGGTTTTTGTCTTTTATTGGTGTGCAAAATTTAGCTCGCAGCAAATCTGAGCTGGCCTTCTCAAAAGAGAAAGTAAAAACTTGCTCTCTTTATTCGTACCTGGCTTTCCCGAACTGATCTAGTTGCAGCCGTTTTTCTAATTTCCTCCTTCAGTTTCAGTGAAAATAAACTACTTCCTGATCTCACTGCCTGGCCATAGAGTAATGCTATCCTGAGTGAGTAGCTTTAAGAGGAAGTGAACTTTCAGCACTGTTTGCGTATTGGGTAACGTGTGTTTTTTTTCTTTGGGCTGAAGAACTTAATTGACTTTTAAGGGCATCAAGCTCATGTTTTGCCCCCATATAAAGATTGTGAGTCGTCACTGAAGGTTCAACTGCCACCAAGACTAAACACGTTTGCAGCTGGCCCCCTGCCACTTGTTCATTCCAGTATCCTCCCTGATGTCTGGTTCTCATCTGGTCCTTCCTGAGGCCATTTGCTTTGCGATACATCACTGAGATTTCTGTCATTGCTTACTCGATGGTTTCCTCCTCTAGCTGCTGCTAGGAGCTCACGCTCAGTGATGTAGCTTATGCTACATCATGACGAATCAACATTACTTCCACTTTACTGTCTTTTTATGTCTTTATACAATTTGAAATTTTTTCCTGCTCATTTCAAAACTCTCTGTGGATTTGCCACACGCTCCATTCCTATCTACTTATATCGACTGCTTAAATTTTGTCATTTTCTATACCATCTTTTTTCCTCTCTCCTTGAGAGTAAAGCTTACTCTGTCTCTGGGTCTTCCATCTAGGTTGTCTATCCACCTTTTCCCTCCTGGAAACAAGATCAAAGCTATTTTTTCTTCTTCAAACTTAACTTTTATCTTTCTTGGACAAACGGAAGGTACAATGTGAGAAACTTATTTTTTGCTCAACAGGTACTCCTTTTTTATTCCTCTTCCTTTCTCTTTTCTGTCTCTTTTTCTCTTCCTTCTTCCTTCAAAATAATTCCTTCTAGCAATTTCCATCCTTATATGTGCACATTAATCTTACAATGTAATCTAACACCTAAACATAGTTCATCTTACGTTATTTTAAAATCTAAGTTTTTAGCAACGGACGCTAAGACATTCAGTATCAGGTGCCTAAATACAGAATTCTAAATCATCATTAAAAAATAAGAACACAATTTGCCATCTAACAAATTATATCCACTCATTTTCCAGTCACTGAGTTATCCTTAAAAATGATCAATATGCCAAGATTCTAGATGACTTGTTTGGCATAAACTATTCACCTGGGCGAATGGATGGTATGTTCTCTAAAATATCAAACCAATACATTATTAAGTGTACCCAGAGGTTCTTTAACAGATTGGCGTAGGTGTATAGAATATACAAATCACTCACTTCCCTCTTTACTCCTGAGATGATGCAGATTCTTGCTTCTGCCCTTACAAGATTGCACTAAATGTGCCAAGGGCATCTTGTGGGTACTTACTGTACTTACTGATGTCCCCATGACATCTGAAGTGACAGCAGAAACAGTAGAGGTTGAATACGCTAGTAAATATTTTTTGGATTGAACTTGTTTGCATTTCCCCATGATAACTGGCTTTAAAATACAGAAAACAAAAAAAGAAAAAGCTCTAAATTTCTTCTACAGGGGTTACCAAACTCTCTAACAGGTTTTCTTTTTTTTTTGTTCTGAACTCCCTTTATTGTGGCATTAATCATTTCTAAAGCAATGATCACCTTTGGAGAAGAAACCTGGGAAGAGCTGGGGCGTGAAGTCAGATTGAGGTGACAACCCTTTATCTGTATCTGCAGGAATGACTTCACCTCTCCGGCCTCATTTTCTCATAAGTAAAATGAGTATAACAGTTCCTAACTTTCCATCGGAGTTATGGGATTGACGATAACATGAAAACACACAACAGTGTTTGGGAAATGAAAGGTATGAATATTATGTTAGTTCATTAAGTTGGACTGTTTGTTTTGTTCATGAACTGATACCTACATCAACTTTTTAGAGTTAAGCCCAGGCAAATGGAGTAGCACATCCTTTTTGTGATTTCTGGAATCCTGGAGAGGTCCAGAAATGCTCAGAAATCACTTCCTAACCTACTGGCCTGATGTCTTTATTTTCACCTTCCATGTGTTCTTTCTTTACCTTTAAGTTCAATTCATTGTTAAAATGTAAACACCATTAGGAGGATGAATACTTTGTTTTATCAAAGATTACCCTTTGATGTGAATGCATTTATCAGAAACTTTACTGTTCATGGGATTTGATTAGAACAAAGTAAAGAGAAAGAGAAGTTTAAGGTGCTGGAATTCTGGGGCCTGAGGGGTTAGGAAAGAGTTGATGGAGGTGGATTTAAGGAGTAATGCCTTGAGGGATACAGGGATAAAAAGTTCCTCCAAGGTGTCTTCTTCTCACATGCAGCCACTGAATCAAGACATCAGCCTCCCCTTGCCCATCAGAATCACCTCAGTAGTTTTCACAAAATACCAACACAGGCCCCATAGCTCAGAGATTAGGATTTAATTGGTTTCATTTAACTGGTTAGGGAGGGGATCTTCAGTGTTTAAAAGCCCTTTAGGCAGGACAGGAATAAAGATGCAGATGTAGAAGATGGACTTGAGGACACGGGGAGGGGGAAGGGTAAACTGGGATGAAGTGAGAGAGTGGCATGGACTTATATATACTACCAAATGTAAAATAGCTAGTGGGAAGCAGCTGCATAGCACAGGGAGATCAGCTGGGTGCTTTGTGACCACCTAGAGGGGTGGGATAGGGAGGATGGGAGGGAGACACAAGAGGGAGGGGATATGGGGATATATGTATAGCTGATTCACTTTGTTATACAGCAGAAACTAACACAACATTGTAAAGCAATTATACTCCAATAAAGATGTTAACAAAATAAATAAATAGATAGATAGATAGATAAATAAATAATAAAAGCCCCTTAGGCAATTCAAATGTTTTGTAGAATTGAAAACCATGGAATTAGAAGAAATAGAGGCACAGGAAACATTTCTACCTAGTTCCCCCTAACCTATGCACAAGTTCTGTTTGAATTAAACCACTGAAAACCCAGTCTCTTTAAAAAGGATTTATTTCTTATTGGTTTAATTATTTTTAAGACCTGCTTTAAGAAAAAGTGAATCCACGATATTTATTGAGTCAGTTGCCACATTTTGTTGAAGGACATAAAGTTTTAATAAGAACTAAACGATTCTAGGATCAGCTCAGCAATCACCATTGCAAGGTAGAGACTTCTGTATTGTTAGAGTTCTTGCATTTCGTAAACAAGCTTCTTGCTTTTCTCTTCATATCTCAAAGGAAGAGAATCATGTTAGGATTTTCAAGAAATTCCCCAAAATAACTAATTCAGGTAATAACTGTTGTTTATTGCTTTATAATATATAATGCAGCTTTTTATATATCCTAATGACTGGGTAGATTTATTATTATCACCGCCATCATTCCTATCCACAGGTGATAGAGAAAGGGTCAGAGATTCTGACTTCCTCAAGTAACATGGCAATTTAAATGCAGAATTAGAACTTGACCCACAGTTTTGATGTTAAAATTTGCATCCTTTCTACAAATTCATTATTTTGAATTTCATTCTGTGTTTCTAGATGTTTAACTGTACCTTGGTAATTTGGGGGGGCTTCGACTATTTTCTCTCTACTACCCAGGGATATAAGGATTATAACACATAGAAAATCTCAGAGTTGAAGGTTGTTTTTCCTGTCTCTTTCATTTTAGAACACCAGAAATCAGAGTGTGCTAACAAAAGGGTGACCCTAACTCCTGGTTCAACCATTGATGTTTTTGTTTATGCATTTGTCCTGGAGTAATTACTAAAGCATTCCCTTCAGTCTCCAAAGGGTCCCAATTAGGACAATAAATTATATAGTCAACCTACCTAATGAGTAGGTATCAAGCTTCTGATCTTTATTTTGTAGAAATAAGTTATTTATTTGGTTGGTTTTTCTTTACATCAACAGTTTTCATAGTTCCTTTATTCCACCATGTTTTACTTAGAGCTTCACTGAGATTTGAATATATAGAGCATATAGAATAAAGGTGGTGACAATAATAATAGTAATTTGCATTTACTAATCATTGATTTATCTAAGCACCAAGTTACATACTTTAAATCCATTACCTCATTTAATACTTATAAAACCTCGTGAAATGGGTACTAGTGTTGTCCTCATTTAACAGGTAAGCAAACAAAAGTATAGAGATGCTAAAGAACTTGCCCTGGGCTAAGGGTGAGAGTCAGGACTTTAGGTCGCATCAAACTTCAAAGTCTAAGCTCCAAATCAAAACAATAAAATCCATGGCCCTCTCCTCTTACCCATTTTACAAGAACCAGCTTCTTACACAACCACAGAATAATAGTTCTTTTCCCCAATTATTTGCCAGATGAAGTAGGGCATAAAGGAATGTGAGAAAAGGAAAACATATTCAATGTGCTGCTGGAAACTTCAAATCTCCATATACAGTTGAGTCTATAGCAGCAGGGATATCTGTAGAGAATATTAAAAAAGTTAGCTTAAAATCTCAACCACTGCTGTCTCGTAGACTAAGTATCCAGAAGATTGATGTCTTACACTTCATCCATGTGATTTAAAATAGCCTGAACCATTTAAAGTCAGTAACTTGGCCAGCAATTTCATAGCTTATAACTTTTGAGTTAATTGAAGCTAGACCTACCTTTGATTATTCACATGGATCTACTATAAGGTAGGGACCAAATTTAGCCAAATATTTGTCACAAGGTTGAAACATTGTAGGTATACAAATATATAGCAGAGAGATGGGATTTTCATTAAACTATTTGCTCTTCGGCAGAAGTGCTAGAAAATGGTGGAAGTTTGAACATTGGAAGTGGGGAGGGTGGGAACCTCTGAAATTCTGTCTCAGAAGTACTGCCACCTGGCAAAGAAAATCAAAATAGTATGACCAAAATGACATAGTAAATCCAAGAGTAATTTACTGCTCAGGCTGATGGACTCTTATCTGGCATTAGGAATTTAGGAATTGCTGAATGTGAACTCCTGCCGTCAGGGAGGCCGGAGTAGTAGTGGTTATGAAAGAAACGTGCTGTTGACCATTTTGCAAAGTTTGAGGCAATATTTTTGGGGAGGGAGTTGGGAAAACTTTCTGAATGTTTAGAGTTGAACAGCAGTTGCAAAGATGAAGGGCGTTCGCTTTGTGGTATAAAAGAATGTGGCTGTATTTGGGAATAATGGGCCATTAGTGTGTCTGTAGTCAAAGGAAGGTGGTTTTGGGGGCTGTGCAGGGGGCCAGGCCAATGGTGGCAGGGTAGAGGATGGTGAGCGTGAAGGGAGCAGTCTCAATAGTAAAAGTATTTGAGGCCAGCACTGAACACTAAGTACTAAAGTGTGGGGAATGGTTGTGACAAGATCCGTATGGTGAACATGAAATGTTCCTGTTGTAGGTGCTAAAGATTCTGAAGAGTTTGGAAAACAAACCAAAGGCATTACTTGGACAGACCTAGATCAAGAGACTTTTTCTAGAGGATGCTGTAGAGGGAGAATATAGAAGAAAGATGAATATGGAAGTGCCTGATACTGGGGACAAAGCAGAGCTATAAACTATATAATTTAGCCCAAATCTAACTCTTCTTTTTACAGAGCTTCTTTTTACAGAGGTGAAATAGAAAGCAGATTTTCTTCCATTCAGCCAAACCAAACACTAATAAAATTGGCCAGCATGAATGCAGAAATAAATCATCCCAAACATGATTAATGTGAACATGGAACAGAGTTTCTGAAAGCAGGTACAAAGTATGTTTTTTCCCACCATCATGTAAACTCTATAACATTTCCATAATTTGAGATTTCAAGAGTAAGGAAACAAACAGCCGTAAATGTTGACTTCTCAGAAGAGCAGTTATTATAGATATATTTGGCCAGAAAACATTTTTTAAAGATTAGTTGAATATAAAAAAGAGCAATTTTTGAATTTTGGGTTGTTTTTAAAATTTTTAATTGAGATTAATTTTTAGAGCATTTTAAGGTTCACAGTAAAATTGAGGAGAATGTACAGAGATTTCTCATATAACTCCTATTCTCCACCATTGTTACATCACCCACCAGAGTGGTACATTTATTACAATTGATGAACCTACACTGATACATCATTATCACACAAAGTCCATAGATTGTGTTAAAGTTCACTCTTGGTATTGTACATTCCATGTGTTTGGACAAATGTATAATGACAGGTATATACCATTATAGCATCAAACAGACTAGTTTCACTACCCTAAAAATGCCCTGTTCTCTACCTATTCATTCTTCTCCCCCACTCTCAACCCTTGGTGACACTGATCCTTTTATTATCTCCATAATTTTTCCTTTTCCAGAATGTCATGTAATTGGAAACATACAGTGTATAGTCTCTTTGGATTGACTTCTTTCCCTTAGCAATATGCATTTATATTTCTGCCTTGTCTTTTCATGGCTTGATAGCTCATTTCTTTAGAGCACTGAATAATATTCCATTTTCTGGATGTACCACAGTTTATCCACGATGAAGGACACTGTGGTTGCTTCCAAGTTTTAACAATTATGAATAAAGCTGCTATAAATATCTGTGCACAAGTGTTTGTGTGAACTTGTTTCCAACTTCTTTCAAGGAGCATGATTGCTGGATCACATGGTAAGAGTATGTTTAGTTTATAAGAAACTGCTAAGCTATCTTCCAAAGTGGCTGTACCATTTTGCATTCCCACCAGCAATTAATAAGTGTTCCTGTTGCCCCACACTCTCACCAGCACTTGATGTTGTCAGTGTTCTGGATTTTGGTAATTCTAATAGGTATACAGTAGTATCTTGTTGTTTTAATTTGCATTTCCCTGATGACATATTGATGTGGAGCATTTATTCATATGTTTATTTGCCATTTGTACATCTTATTTAGTAAGGGGTCTGTTAAGGTCTTTGGATCTTTTTTTTTGTTTGTTTAATTTCAGGGAATTCTGCAGTGGGGAGACCTTGCAGGGATTTACACTCTTCTGGAGTAGGCTTTAAAGAACGGCTGAGGAGTATAGAATTATGAAAGGCCAGCTTTCTCATCTTGGGTCAGACAACACTGAGGCAAAGCTTACCCTTCAGGGTTCCCCTGTCAATCAGGCATGCAGAGTGCTTGGCCTCCTCCCTGTGCCTCTCCTGTCCCCCCATCCTTTTTGATATCCCCTGGAAATATATGCATCTCTTCCACATAAATTCTTGTTGGGCTCTGCTTCTGGTGTGCCTAACTTAAGATAGTGTGTTACCTGCTTTGTTATCCTTTATATTTTAGCTGTGAATACAGAAGACATGATGCTTTAGCTCAAAGGACTTACTCTCTAGTGATGAAATAGCATGCCCATGTAAGGCAGGGGTGTGTGGAAGCATGTGCTTGTAAATAATGCCCTCAAACTCTGTAGGTGATCTGCTAATTGCCTACATATAGGCCAAGTTTTAGTTATAGGTATGAACTATATTGTATTTTTAACTCCAGGTTACTGATTTTCTCATCTATGAAATGGGGGGGGGTACTTATGAAGTCTAAATAAGATAATAAAATTACTTAGAACTTAGCCTGTGCTTAACACATAGTAATCATTCATTAGCATTTACTAATTTCTTGGGAATTAACTGTATGTGAGCTAAAATGAACAACTTTAAATTAAATCAAACTAAAATGGATTCAAATTATGGCAGCTTACCATTTTATTAAAGTCTGGCTTTGAGTAAGTACTTACATTTTCTAAATGCCTTAGTTACCACTGTCTGTAGTGTGAAAATCCTCAAATCAGAGAAACTCAGTTTGAAACAGACCAATGAGTAGAATGAGTAGATTTATAAGTAGCAGATTTGTAATATAAATTAGTTAATATAAATTAATTTTGTTTAAAGATTGAGGTCTTGAAATGAATGATCCACAAAATTTAGTAATTATTAGTGGTAAATCTCAATGTATAGTTTATGGTACCACTCGATAAATTTGAGAGCTACTAGTTAGATATTAGATGCATTGAATTTACCTTTTGTTGTGTTTCTGTCTTAGGGCAGTTGGTTAGCTTTATTAACAGAGACTTTAATGAGACTAAGTTTACCCATTTGATCTCAGTGTGGGCCGGTAAGCTTTTCTTTGTTTCTTGATCACAGACTGAACTCCTAATCCTTGCCAGTCATTATGTGGATTTATAATGCTCAAAATGAGAATGCTGATGAAGTTGGTCAGTATGAACACAGCAGTGCAAATTCCAAAAGGCCATTTATATGTGTGTGTGTGCATATGTATTGATATACATGTGTATGTATAATATAGTACATCAAAGTATATCCAAAGTATCCAAGAAGGATTAGGTAAGGATGAGAGTGTTAGCATAGTTATGAAATTCACAATAAACTCATGACAGTGACTAAGGAAGATACTAAAAGTGCATGTATAGCTTTATGTGAGAAGATTCATTTTCTGAAAAAAAGAGTGGTATGATTTTTGCTTCATTTCCCTGGGCCTTAGTTCTACATTTATAAAAAAAAACAATAGTGGTACCTTTTTCTCATATATTAAATCACGTTATTTGTTTAAGGAGAAATGAGGAGAAAATCTTTTGGGTTCTTTAGAGGAAAGGCACAATATTTAGTTAAATGGATCTATTAGTTCTCTGATTTTCTTCTGAAAACCCTTAAATATACATTAACCAAAAAATAGGAAAGTACATTTTGCCCTGAGAGAGCAAATCACAAAGATAATCAAAGTTGATTTGAGAGTTCCCAAACATAGCCAAAAGAACAATCCATGTAACTCCTTAGTGCCTAAATGGGTTGAGACTAGAAGAACTCAAAGGAGCATTCTAGCTGCACAATTTTCTTCTATGATTCTGTGAAGAAATACATCTCACACACACATGGAGTGTGTGTGATTTTACACATACATGGAGTGCATGTCTCAAGTAGCACTGATTAGGCCTGTCTTCTATAAACGATTCCATTTCTCCTACCTCTTTCCTTCTAATTCAATTAGGTCTTTTTTTTTCATTTTTAATGATGCATTGTTTTTTACTTTTATAAGCAATACATGTTCATTGCAGACAACTAGAAATACAGAAAGCATAAAATAAAAAATAACAATCACCCATAATCACCACCCCCAGAGATAACCACCATTAGCATGTTGATACATTTCTTCCCAGTGTCTACATATTTTTTTTTTTTTGTAATTGAAGTATAATTGACCTACAATACTATGTTAGTTCCAGGTGCACGACACAAGTGATTCAATATTTCTATACATTACAAAATGATCATCATGATAAGTCTACTTACCATCTGTCACCATACAAAGATATTACAATATAATTGACTATATTCCCCATGCTGTATATTTCATCCCTGTGACTCATTTATTTTGTAACTGGTGGTTTGTATCTCTTAATTAAATTAGTTCTTGATCTTCATTGTTGGCCTCCTCTATGTGTTCTTTCATATAGGATTTATAACTTTTCCTATGTTCTGAAACCATATCAAACCAAACTGGTCCATTTGCTAGTAACTTGGAGATTATTTTTAGAAATATTCCACACAGCTTTTTCTAGTATATTTCTTGAGTGCTTAACATTACTTCTCAGGGAGTACCAATACTATGGGAAACATAAAGTTTTATTGTCCTAAATGCAATCAGTAAGGACAAGGTCATAAACAATTAGAGAAAAGGTTTATTGGTCTTTTGAACTTTCAAAAGTTATGGGACACAAGACAGACTGGGAAAAATGGTCAGAGAATTTGGAAAAATCAAACACTGGTTGATGTTGCTCTTGGTCAGGTCAGGAAGCTCCAAATGGAGTGAATATATTGGGTGAAGTAAAAGGATTGACAGGTCACATGCTGCAGAATTCCTCTTGCACTTTTCCTCACCGTATAAGTAAATAACACTCGTATGAAATCTCATACGAGAATATTCAGCTGAATCTCACTTCAAAACAGCTGTCATTTTCAGACAGTTGCTCTCATGTTGGGTGTGGCTGCACCTCTGAGAGAGACCATTTTGAAAGACAAAAATAGTGGCTTCCTCCATTGCTCACTTATTTTCTAAAATCAAGTGTAGAGCTAGAGTAGAAACAAGTTAACCCATGTAGCATTGCCAGTGCTCTTGACAGTATTGTGAAGGATGGGAAATTTTTCAGCAGAATGCAGAAAGGAAAAATTGGGGCGGGGGGTGTTCTCATTTCTATTATCTTTATTTTTTTTCTAGATTGAAGGGTTTTTTTGAATTTTAATTTAGAGATAGAAACATACTTTCTTCGTTTAGTGGTATTTCACTGGACACAGCAGCAACCACAATTGTCAAGTAGCTGGAAGAAATGGTTTCTCAAATAGAAGGGAATGTTATTAATTCCCAACATAGAAGTGTGGTAAATTCAATGGTATTAGTTTGTAAATTTGACTTGGTAATGAACCACTAAGGCAAAAAAAGAGTGCCAGAAATTTGCCTTAAATCAATAGCTAATATTGGATACTTGAAACACCATGACACTTTCACAGAACACTTTAAGTAGATAGTGGAAATAATATTAGTCAGTTATATCATAGGACTTGACAAAGAGAGCCACAACTATTGTCTTGAAAATATAGACGTAGAATATAAATCCAGGGAATAAAATCCTTAAAGAACTTGGAAATAAAGACCTTTTTGTGTTTTGTGTGAAGAACTTAAATTTCAAGGGAGAAAAATCCATGAATCCCCATTTATAGCCCATATTTTCCCAATCCAAATTCTATTTCTTATCTGGAGCACCCAGTAACTAGGAAAGGGGAATCTTGCTTTCCTAATGAGAAAAAAAATAGAGGTAAGTTTAGACAGGAAAAGAGCCGATAGAAAAAGAAATAGTCGAGAGAGGCATTTGTAACTTTAAGCCAATAGGACTTCATAGAGAAGAGAACTACAAGAGTGGGGGAAAAGTCTACCAATGGCTATTTTAGGATACTTAGTATTTGACCCTACACAATATAATGATGATCAAGATCATTTTTAGTGAAACAAAAATGGTATACTATAAACGTACACATAAAATTACAGCTAGAAATATAATTGAGGTTTGTGATATGAAAATTAAATCCCTTATAGACTGTAATCTATTATAGTTAGAAAACTAAGATTATATATATATATATATATATATATATGTCTTATGATATATGTCATGTACATATTACTTCTACACTTTTAATCAATTAATGGTCCAATTCCCCCACCCTCCACCTATTTTCCTTCTTTATTACCCATTACCAGAGGAAATTTAACATCATCATCTGGCATCGAGGACCTTTGATACTACCTTCTTTGTAGAGTTGAAAGAAAAACATAGCATCTGTCGTCATGGTAGATAAACAAATATACAATAGTAATTTATCCTGTGGGTCATCTTACTGGTGATGACAGCTAAAAGTTCTTGCTTATGTTAGCTTGTTAGAAAGATGTATTGGGTTGGCCAAAAAGTTCATTCGTTTTTTTTCCATAAGATGGCTGTAGTCACTAAGTTGTCTTTAACTTCTTTCCAAACAGTTTTGTTACATTGCATGTGACATCTGTCATATCAGCATGCATTTAAAAAAAGACCTCAAAATTGGTGCATTTTTGTGTAGTCATTTTAATATTGGAGATGGAAGGAAAAAAGCAACATTTTCGGCATGTTATGCTTTATTATTTCAAGAAAGGGAAAAATGCAACTGAAACGCAAAAAAAAGATTTGTGCAGCGTATGGAGAGGTGCTGTGACTAATCAAACATGTTAAAAGTGGTTTGTGAAGTTTTGTGCTGGAGATTTCTCTCTGGATGATGCTCCACGGTCGGGTAGACCAGTTGAAGTTGATAGCGATCAAATCGAGACATTAATTGAGAACAATCAATGATATATCACGTGGGAGATAGCCGACATACTCAAAATATCCAAATCAAGCATTGAAAATCATTTGCACCAGCTTGGTTATGTCCATCGCTTTGATGTTTTGGGTTCCACGTAAGTTAAGCAAAAAAAACCTTCTTGACCGTATTTACACATGTGATTCTCTACTTGAACGTAAAGAAAATGTTCTGTTTTTAAAACAAATTGTGACAGGCGATAAAAAGTGCATACTGTACAATAATGTGGAACGGAAGAGATCGTGGGGCAAGTGAAATGAACCACCACCAACCACACCAAAGGCCGGTCTTTATTCAAAGAAGGTGATGTTGTGTGTATGGTGGGATTGGAAGGGAGTCCTCTATTACTAGCTCCTTACAGAAAACCAAACGATTAATTCCAACAAGTACTGCTCCCAATTAGACCAGCTGAAAGCGGCACTCGATGAAAAGCGTCCAGAATTAGTCAACAGAAAACGCATAATCTTCCATCAGGATAATACAAGACCACACGTTTCTTTGATGACCAGGCAAAAACGGTTACAGCTTGGCTGGGAAGTTCTGATTCAACCATAGTATTCACCAGACATTGCACCTTCAGACTTCCATGGATTTCCGTCTTTACAAAATTCTCTTAATGGAAGAAATTTCAATTCTCTGGAAGTCTGTAAAATGCAACTGGAACAGTTCTTTGCTCAAAAAGATAAAAAGTTTTGGGAAGATGGAATTATGAAGTTGCCTGAAAAATGGCAGAACGTAGTGGAACAAAACAGTGAATACGTTGTTCAATAAAGTTCTTGGTCAAAATGAACAATTTGTCTTTTACTTTTACGTAAAAACCAAAGGCACTTTTTGGCCAACCCAATATATCATTGCCATTCAATTAAACAAAGGGAATCCTTGTAGAGGAGATGGGATTGAAGCTGCACGTTGCAGCAAGAAGGAAAGCTATGTGGAAAGCACTGTGACCTAGGAGAGCATGGCTTTGGTAGGAGCATAAACCTGGAGAGGAAGGTGTGCTCAAAGGTGATCTGCATAGATTTGGAGTGAAGGTGGAGTGCTTTCAGGCCATGTGTAGATCGCTGCCAATTTATACCCTTAAAGCATTTTAAGACAAGGAGACGTTGGATTTCAAAGTCTCAGGGAGCACTTCTCTTTTGGTCCCTTGCCCATTTAGCAGTTTGGAGCTGCCATTTGTGCACTAGATAAATTGTGAAATTGAGAGTTCCTTTTATATTTGACTGTTATATGTGGTCACTAAGGTAAATGTTTAATAAGCAATCATAGGTCAATTACCGGGGCTGTTTCTTTTTTACATGGATGTAATTGTGAGCTGCTGTGTGAGAAAAACAAAGCATATGCAGAAGATTTCAAAGTGAGTTTTATTGCTTCATTAAAGTTTTTACAGTGTTTTCTCCCAACACTACTAACTCAATGAAATAAAAGGAGAAGCTGCCTTCAAAGAAGGATATAGTCACTTCCTCTCCCCAGGAGTCTTTTTTAAGTGTCTAGTTCTTGTTATCTATTCATGTTTTCTTCAAAAGCTGTAGCCTCTCGCTTTTTATATGTACTGTTTGATATCTGTTAGTTGAACTACATTAAACTAAGGGGTTATTTTGTCCTGGATTAAAACAACAAAAATAGACAAGTGAACCTTCTGGATTTTCAATTCCCATGCCCAACCCCTTCTTCTGATAACAAAGGATGGCATTTTCTCTTGAACAAGTTTGTATGTTTTTCTTTACTCTTTTGCCCCTTATTTCGCAGAATTATCCACATTGGCTGGAGCTTATTTACTGTGGTTAGTTACTGAGTGATTTGGGTTTTCTCTTTACATTTTTCTTTTATTGGAGTCTATTTTTTCTTATTAAAATATGTCCTAGGCCATTTTACTTCCAGCAATACCAGTCATAAGCCATTTTGTTCTTTATTCCGCTTCACAAGTGGGCAATGGTAAATGAAGTAGCAAAATGCTGTGGTGGGATGCCTGTGACCTTGATTTTGCAGTTAACACTTCACACTTCCTGTCTGAATGTGGACTCCATCACTTTCTCTTGGCTTTTGCATTGCCTGCTTATGTTTTATTTTCTTTGTTTTCCTATTCTTCCTCATTAAGGTCAGGTCCTCTCTATGAAACACCCCGTTGTTGAATACTAAAGGCCTCATAGACCAAGGATCAACCAAACCCTAGATAACTGTGTAGTTCTCCCATTCCGAAATACATACATAGCTATAAATAACATTAGCATATACATAATATACATAGATGTATACATACATGCATACTAAAGAGTATGTAAATATAGAATTTGTATATCTAGTAACTATCTCCCTACCAACCTGTCTACCTGTCTATCATCTATCTATCTATCTATCTAATGTATCTATTATCTATCTTTATCTCTTCAAAAACGAATTCAAATATGAGTATAGTTATCATTTACCTCTAAATGAAGGAACATTTTTCTTTTTGTGGGGAGGACATTCAAAATCCAAAATGAACTTTTAAAAACCTTGACCTCCCCCTCGAACACCCTTCTAGAGGAGGACTGCCAGGATCTGACTTGTGGCTCTGTGAGCCATCTCTGAGTAGCAACTCTCCTGAGTATAAAGGGACAGTCCCCATCTAATACTCATGAATGTGTGCAGGATAGTGTCATGATGTTGAGAAGAAGGGAAAGACAGCAATTTTCTGTCACATTTGCCAGAAGAGACTCATGGTGGTCAAGACCTTCCCACCAGCTAGTGAACACCAGCAACCAACTTCCTTGGGCATGGCCTTCCCTCAGGCCACAAATCTCTATTCTAAACCTAAATACACAACTTTTGGAAAAAAAAAAAGAAAAGAAAAATTAGGTCAGCCCTAGAGACCCGTGTTTGCACCTACAGTATTTGTATTTCTCTGTCCTTTGTGCGAATGAATTAACTTGCATAGGTATTTGGTGCCACTAATATCGATGACACACCCTCTGGTCCCTGTGCTCCAGAAATATATTAACAAAAGGTGAGAAGATTAGGCAGACACAGCAATGCTTCCTGGTATGGATACAGGTACTTATTAACACCCACAGACTTATTAACACCCTCATTTCTTGAGCTAAGAAATGACCAGCCTGTGCTATGAGTCAATAGTGGGCCAGGATTTTAAGTCTCATCAGGTAGAGCCTGGTCTTTCTCAGGACATTCACCAAGTCTACCAAACCTTGCAATGAGCATTTCCAGTGTGCCAGGTGTGGACTATGTGCTTTAAATATATTGGTTCATGTAATCCTTACAATACACCTTGAGGTAGGTTCTACAAATATCCCCATTTTGCAGATAAGAAAACTAAGGCACAAGAGAGAGTAAACAATTTTCCCCAAAGTCATAGACGAAGTAATGAGCAGAGCCAGGATTTGAATTCAGGCATCTGGCTCCAGACACTTTGGCCTTAACTACTCTGAGGGATGGAACATACTGGTAGCAGGGTGAGTCAGTAAAGTTGCTTTCTCTCACCATCTCTTTATGGTTCTCTGGAATAGGAATGAGCCCCCAAAGTGGCTCTGTGAAGCCCTGAGGACATCCCATGGATAAAGGTGGATGCTGTTTCCAGCACAGTAAATGCAGGATATTAGCCATTGGTGGTAATTTGTTCCTGGGTCACTGAGATATACACCATGTGATCTAAGGAAGATGAGTGCAAAACTGTGGAAAACATTGAGTAGAATATTTTCCCCATGTGTGTGCACCTTCTCTGAGTACAGGCAGCCATGGTTGAAAATTGAGGTGAGATTATTTGAGGATGGTGGCACAATCTTACTCATGAGAACAGTATCCGTGTGGCCAAGTGCTTAATGGAAAACTAACTTCTGGAAAGTTTTCAACATGTTTTATATGTGGCCCATATAAAATCATACTAACATTTTCAGGGAATAATTTACATAAACATAAATAAAATACTAGAAGTAGAATAATATCTAACTTTTGTAAGTGAATTTTACATTATCTCATCTAATTGTGTTTATAGACAAGAAAACTAGACCTTATAGAGATGAATTGACTTTCTCAAGGTCACAAATGTAATAAGGACAGAACTGGATTAGAAATCAAGTTTGTCTGATCCCAAAGTCCTAGATCTTTATATATTACCGTGTGTGTGTGTGTGTGTGTGTGTGTGTGCTGGGGGGTGTAAAAAGTGTGCTGAATAAAATTTTTTAAAACCAACATAGGCACTTCCCTGGTGGTACAGTGGTTAAGAATCCACCTGCCAATGCAGGGGACACAGGTTTGAGCCTTGGTCCGGGAAGATCCCACATGCCACACAGCAACTAAGCCCGTGTGCCACAACTACTGAGCCTGCACTCTAGAGCCCACGAGCCACAACTACTGAAGCCTGCATGCCTAGAGCCCATACTCCGCAACAAGAGAAGCCACCGCAATGAGAAGCCCGCACACCGCAATGAAGAGTAGGCCACACTCACCGCAACTAGAGAAAGCCCGTGCAGCAACGAAGACCCAACACAGCCAAAAATAAATCAATAAATAAATAAAGTAAAAAAAAAACCCAACATAAAGTGGTTTCCTCTTTTAGTTTCAGTAAAAGCTGTGTGCTGTCACTTCTGTACATACATAGTAGAGGTCATTCAGTTAACAAATATTATTGAGAATATGTCTCATAGAGATTTGTGAAAAATAGTGCTAAAAACATTATAGGATATAAAAAGCCAATGGTCAGCTCTACTTTGTGCCAGCTGGTGGCTGGAAATGTCCAGCTCAGTATCTCTATATCACCTAATTATTTCTTGTTTATTGCTTCCTTCCTGTGTTTGTTTTTTTTTTTTTTAATATAGCTCATTTAATTCCATCAAGGTACTCTTTCTTTCAAGTTCAAGTAATAGCAGGCCTACACCAGAGAGCCCTCAGTAGGAACTAAATGGTAGAGGAAGATGGGGGAAACTTTTAAAAGTAGCAAAAGGTTATGGTTACTGACGGTATGGAGATGGAGGAAGTGGAGGGTCACGATGATTTCAGACAGAGGAAGCCCCCTTATTCCCAGCCCGTCCTGTCTGGGTGACTGCAAAGATATTGCTATCAATGAATCATTTTTCAGGAGACAGATATTAATACCTATTATATATGATGTACTAAAAAAACACTGCAGCTTCTGGGCCTTATGGCCAAAATAATGATTACAGCTGTGGCCAAACTGGGCTTCACCTAGGAAGAAGAGATTATCAGGCCTCCAGTGGGATCATTGCTATAAAATATTTCTCCAGGGAAGGAGGAAATTCTGTTGATTCTCATTATGACATGGCTGTGAGGTTTGGGGCTTTCCTTGCGGCCACAGAGACTAATCGGGCTACCCCTAGATCAGCATGAGTTTGGAACCCAAAATTTCTCCATATTAGCTTCGTGTGCCCATCAGAAGTCACATAGTTACATATTACTGAATGCCTTTCTTGAGAAAGGAAGGGCCAACTTTTCTTACTCCTCCCCACATATACACCACACCCTTATTTAATTCAAGAATGCTTAATCGGGGAATGACTAAATGGGCAGTAATGTCATATTATCAGTGTGATAGGGGAGTGGTAAGTACACATTGATCGTTCAATAAATCTCTACAGCCAGTCAATAAAAATAGAAGGGACAGTAATTAAGACGAATCTGCACTCAGAGGACGTAACCTGCAAGGGGGAAGTGTGGTAAAGAGTTCTGCTGCTCCCAGGAGGAACAAAGCCCTCATGTTCCTCGGAACTCCAATACCTCCCTCTATAAGGAATGCCGTGACATGATGCAGACACACACTTACTTCCACCATGGCAAATTATGGCAGTTGCCCAGATTAGGGGTTAGAGCTTCAGAGTGGCTCACAGAGGAGGAAGTCATGGCAAGGCTGCTGGGAGAGCCTTAACATTTTTGAGAAGGAAGCATGGTGAATGATTATAGAATGAATGCTTGAGAGATGAAGACTGAGACTCAGAAGGCTGAGATCTTCCTCAAAGAAGCTCGGGCTCCACACGTAACTTCAGTTTTCTTCTCTCTAAAAGGAGGAGGGTAGGCCAGGGCACTGCCAAGGTTCCTTCCTGTTTTAAAGTCCCTAGGTTTTAAACTAATGTCATTTCAGAATCTGCACAGAAGTGACACGTGTCTTTGATCACCAGTGAAATGCTACATTGCTTGCTTGACCACAGCATCTCCCTGCCTGCTCTATAATCACTTCTCAAGCAATCTAGTATTCTCTGGCAGTATCATTTTTTTTTTCCAAGGATGCCCTTTGGGGGTAACTTTGTATTTTGATATAATTTCAGACTTACAAAAAAGCTGCATGAATTGCATAGGAAATTCCAGTAATACTTTTTCCAGATTTACCAACTATTTACACTCTGTTCATTTGCTTAAATATTTTCTTTGTGTGTGTATATGTATATGTATTATATATATATATAT
>NW_020185337.1:192477-253509 GCF_003031525.2 Neophocaena asiaeorientalis asiaeorientalis | reverse complement strand
TATATATATATATAGTATATTTTCATAGGTGGAATACCATTTGAGAGTTTAAAAGTTTAGAATGTTGTAACCTTTTATCCTTAGTTTACTGCATAATTCTTAAGAACACAGGCATTCTCCTACATAACCATAATCCAGTTATCAAAACCAGAAAATTTAACATAGATATATATTATAATCTGATACATAGTCCATACTGAATTTTATTTTATTTATTTATTTACTGTACGCGGGCCTCTCACTGTTGTGGCCTCTCCCGTTGCGGAGCACAGGCTCCGGACGCGCAGGCTCAGCGGCCATGGCTCACGGGCCCAGCTGCTCCACGGCATGTGGGATCTTCCCGGACCGGGGCACGAACCCGTGTCCCCTGCATTGGCAGGCGGACTCTCAACCACTGCGCCACCAGGGAAGCCCCATACTGAATTTTAATTAAGTATGCTAATAATGTCCTTGATGTTTTCCTTCGTCCAGGATCCAATCCAGAATCACTAATAGCCTTGAGCTGTGATGTCTCTTTAAATATGGAATGGCTTCTCGTTCTTGCTTTTTATTTCTTGATCTTAATATGTTTGAAGAGTACAGGTCAATTATGTTGTAGAATGTCCTTCAGATTCAGTTTGTCTAATGTTTTCTTATAATTAGATTCAGATTATGCTCTTTTGGGGCAGTTACACCATTGAAGTTGTATGGAGTCCTCCTCAGTGTATCGTATCAGGTGGCACATGATATTGGTTTATCCCAATATTAGTGATGCTAACTCTGACCACTTGGTTAAGGTGGTGTCTGCTAGGTTTCTTTACTATAACTTATGATTTTTCTCTTTATAATTAATAAAATTTTAATTCACATTATGAGATTCTAATTACATATGCTTTAGACTGTTTGATATTTCTACTTTATTTTTCCACTTTTTTTTGTACTGAAATTTAGATTTCTATTGACCTGTTGTCAGTATTAATCTGTTGTACTTATTCTTTTCACTGCTTCCAGTCTGTTGATACACTGATTATGTAATTTTTTTATCTAAGATATCATATATTTTGTTTCTAGCAATTTCATTTGGCTCTTCTTTTGTAATAGTTTCTATTCCTATGTCCAAATTACCCATCTGTTTACATATGTTATGTACCTCGTGCTTCCTTTTATCAAAGTTATTTTAAAGTCCCTGTCGTATCATTTTAACTTCTGGGCCATCTCTAAGTCTGTTATTATTTCTTTAAAGTTTAAAAAATTTTTCTTCATGAATTTTGTAATTTTTGATTGTATGCAGGACACTGTGTGTACTAAAAAACAAAACAGTAGAGACTGAAGTAAATAACATTTCTGCCTGGGAAAGGGAACGCCCTTATTCCTGTCAGTAGTCCATCTAGACCATTGTTGAAATGGGACTGGAATTTACTGTTGTTTTAGTTCACCATTAGGTTAATGATTCAGGGGTGAGTTAGTACTTTACCTCGGGCAGGGCAAGACCTTTTTGTACAAACAATCTTTAGCTTTCTGAATTAATAGGCATCTCGTTCTGCATTATAAACTGGCTTCCAGCTTTTTATGTTGCTAAGGAGTTCCCTTTGATATTGATCCCTGCCTCCTAACTTTTGTGGTTCAAGAGTTCTTTTTCTGCTCTCCTGCCTTGCTCTTGCGTCTTTGGAGTGCTGAGAAGTATATTCAGTGAATGTTCAGAACGTCTGTAGGGATTTAGCATGGCTTGTCTCTGACAGGCAGGGCAAAAGAGCTGAAAGACACTCTCAGGCCCTGGGCACCTGCTTCTCAAAGGAGTCTCTCCTGGCTCTCCTATTCTTCCTCCAGCTGTGGGCAACCTCTGAGAAGGATGGAATAAGAACCTGCAGTGCCTTGAACAGTCTCTCTCATTTCTCCTGTCCTCCTCTAGCATTTAGCAAGCGCCTGTATTTTAGGGGTTCTGTCTCAGCTCTCTTGCTCTGCTCATAATCTTTTGCATGAGCACTAAGTGAGGGCCTATGAGAAAGATCTGATGCGTGGGTGTAGACAGAGCTCCTCAGGATTCAAACATCACACCAACTGTCCCTTAGTCTTTAAAGTTCTTACAGAGTTCAGTTAGTTTTTCCTTAAACCCATTAATGGTGTCATCTTCCTAGTCCCACTGCCCTACAAAAGATGATAGAAGCTGTAGGGCATTTCCTACAAAGGGCTTGCCACTTTCTAGGTTTTAGTTCATTTTGGCTTTTTTTATCCTCAACTATCTGATGAGTTTACAAAAAACTATGACTGTAGGTTATTAAGCTCGTTTTTGATATTAAGGTTGAAGTGGAAGCAGAAATTAGGATTTTGTGTCCTTTTGATATAGTCCCAGCATTCTTTGACCACTTTCTGAATTTCTGTAGAACGAGATGTTCCAGGATTATCTTGTACTTTCTCTGTTCCATCTCTATAATCAACCTTTCCCATGGATCTCTGGCTTTTCTTTAAAAGGAGAAGCCACTATTAATTAGAAGCCAAGGGCTTCTCTGGTGGCACAGTGGTTAAGAATCTGCCTGCCAATGCAGGGGACATGGGTTTGAGCCCTGGTCCCGGAAGATCCCACATGCCATGGAGCAACAAAGCCTGTGCACCACAACTACTGAGGCTGCACTCTAGAGCCTGTGAGCCACAACTACTGAGCCTGTATGCCACAACTAAAGCCCGTGTGCCTAGAGCCCTTGCTCTGCAACAAGAGAAGCCACCACAGTGAGAAGACCGTGCACCACAATGGAGAGTAGTCCCCGCTCACCACAGCTGGAGAGAGCCCGCACACAGCAACAAAGACCCAACACAGCCAAAAATAAATAAATAAAACATATTAATTAATTAAAAAAAATTAGAAGCCAAATATTATAAGTACTACATATGCTCATTGTTAATGGATGTCATTGCTTCTAGGTCCTCTCACATGAATAGAGCTGGGAAACTTTATCTATCTCTGTTTATATTCATTCATCTATTAAAACTATGATCTTACACTGGTGCTTTCAATTCCAATCTAACACTACAGGGTCCATTCTCATTCTCTGTTTTCCGTATTTGTAACTCTTCTACAACCACATGAAACTTGAATCTCATTACCCTTAATACATTTACTCATTTGTTCAAGATTAGAATACACAGAGATTAGTGTAGGAATTGGTAACCCATACCACTGTGGAGGGGTAAAAAAGAAACCTTCTAACTAGGCTTCAACATTTGTTTACTGTTTTTTTAAGGTAAAGTTTACATACAGTAAAATAAATATTAACACGCAATTCAGTGAATTTTGATAAATGCATACCTAGTACAATCCACACCCCAATAGCGATATTGAACATTTCCATCATCCCAACAATTTCCCCCTCCCAGGCAATTCTTTCTCTCTCCCCTGAGCAACTACAGTTCTAATTTTTTCCATTATGTATGAGTTGTGCCTGTCGCACAGCTTTATGTAATGGAATAACACAACGTGTATTTAGTGTTGGGATTCTTTTGCTCAGCATGTCTGTAACATGCATATGTGCTGTGCATGTCAAGAGTTTTGTTTTGCTTTTTCATTTTTTTTTTTTTTTTTTGCTGAGAATTGTCTCATTATATGTATATTTTAACACCTTTCTTTTGCACCTAGTGTGGGGCTTTGACCTCCCCCACTGTATGAGCGCCCTCCATAGGAAGGGCTCTAGTGTTGGACTGGTTTGAAGGCACACAGGGAGCTCTGAACTGCTTGGAATAGGCCAGTCAGGCTTCTAGCTGAGCTTCAGGGAAGTGGTAACAAACTTACATTCTCAACTCTGAGTCTCTGGTATGCCTCCAATTTCCCTCCCCCTTCTCAACTGTGCAACTAGTCAATTCTTAACACTTAGTGGAGTTGTCACACTTCAACTGCAGCTGGATCTGACATGTGCAAGGGGCATTATTTCCCCTCCCAGGACTCCCTGAGACTTTGTACTTTCAGAGCTCACCTTATCCTCTACAAGCCCTGAGATGCTGTGATGCTGAGGAGTGGGTGGGTGGGCAGGGCCTCTCTGTTGGCTGATTTGACCCCTTTGTTCTTTTAGTGACCTTCTGGCTGAGCAATTGGAGGCAACTTCATGGCTGAACCTGGCTTTAGGCTTCGTGATATCTGGACTTCATGAGCTCTGTGTTTAGCTAAGAATTGTCAGAAACAAAATGACTAAGGTGCTTGAAACTCCACAGTGTCCCAAAATACAGTAAAACATCTATACCCCAAAATAGCACTTACACAACACGGGGAGTGTGCATTACCTTGCTCTTTCTCCATCTCTCTGGATGCTGTTGGATTTTCTCTCCCCACATCAGTTCATCCTCTTACCTCATCCCTTGCTTTGAATGCAGCATGTGCTACAGTTTTCTTATCAGATTCAGACACTTCTTTTCCCCAGCAACCTCCTCGCCTTCAGACTCATTCCTACTCTTCCTTTTCAGGTTTATTGGTGTCATAGGGCATTATCCTCTATTATTGCCTAGCATGTCTCCTTAAATGCAAGTGATGCTAACACTTGGGTAATTACAGTGCTCGCCTTGTGAAGGACTTTTGTGATTAAAACGTTTTATCATTGGTGGTTGTCTTGCATGATATTTTTAATGTGGCTACCTTGATGAACGTTTATACTGTAAACAGAGCTGTGATACTCATCTAAAAAAGAGCAGGAAAAATGCATTTCCTGATGAGTCAGTTCATTTTAGGTAACAAACCAGAGCCTGGGTTATAGTGCCTGTAGCACGTTCACAGAATACGTGTCAGAAGAAAACTTGTGCCGATGATGACAGCAGCCTGGAGAATGTGTCAGGAGCCCTGGTTCTCTTCAAAGAGGAAAACCATTGCCACTACTGATTTCGACTCTGCCTTCTTTCTACTTCCTGAAATATGACATTCTTCTGAGGGAAATCTGGGGTCTTAGGTTGGTTCTTGTAGCTCCACCTAAGATGCTCTTTAACCCCTCTTGCCCGGGGAGGGCTATCAGAAGTGTTCTTTCTTGGGCATCCAACCGGGGACAATTGAAATAGCACTTTAAACCACAACATATTCATCCTCCTGTTACAGCAGGCAGGCAGCTAGGTATGAGCAGAGAAATGGGGGCAGGGGCCAGGTGGCAGGAAATGAAGCATCTGGTAACCAGCAGGGGTCCATGGGCAGACAAAGAAAAGCAGGAACCTCCAGACTGACAGGAAACCACACATCTTGGGTGACAAGTGTCCAGGAGGCAGACAAAGAAAGGTGAGGAAAGGCAGGAATCTCCCACATCCGAATGTAACCTGTTGCTTATTGTGCTGTCATTACAATAAAATTAGCCTTGCAGATAAGAAGTACCCATCATGCACTAACGCCATGACACTTCTGATCTAAGCTAAAAAAGGACAAAAATCTTCCCCTCGGGAAGGTGGAGCTGGGATGAAAATCAGGGATTACGACCCCCAAACTCCTCCTGCCTCAGTGAATACTCCACCCCTTCATTTGTTTGCCCCTCATAACCAGCTTGCCAGAGAAACCCAGGGCAGCAGCTCCTCACCTGTCTGCCCGCTCTCCCTCTGAGAGCGTATTATTATTATTTTTTTGTGTGTGGTACGCGGGCCTCTCACTGTTGTGGCCTCTCCCGTTGCGGAGCACAGGCTCCGGACGCGCTGGCTCAGCGGCCGTGGCTCACGGGCCCAGCCGCCCTGCGGCATGTGGGATCTTCCCGGACCGGGGCACGAACCCGTGTCCCCTGCATCGGCAGGCGGACTCTCAACCACTGCGCCTCCAGGGAAGCCCGAGAGCGTATTCTTGCTTAAGTAAATTCCCACTTTACTTTCTTAACTTCCCTGCCTCTTCTCCCAGTTCTTTCCGTGACAAGGCAAGAACCTTAAATTCACCGGGAACACTCCCATTTACTCATCCAGCCTTCCATTTATCCTCCTACCAAACATTTATTGAATAGTCAGTCACTAATGTGCTCAATAAATATGTTTAACACAGTGGACAATTAAATGTGAATAAGATATCCCTTTCCTCCAAGAGACTGTAGTTTACAAGACATGGGGGGCCAAAAGTGCCTCTTTGTAAGTGACTAGAATACAAGTAATAAAGTAATGAATTCCACTTAAGAGGTATGAACAGTGCTATGTCAGTTCGGAAGACTGGTCCCCACACTTTTGGTTTGTGCAGCCCATTAAAAAGATTTTTTGCATGCCTGCTGGAGATATATGATATTTATATATGTTACATGTATGCACTCCATACTAATATATTACATACATTATAATCATAAACAATGTTAGAAATTAAAAAGATAATTTTAAGAGGAAACAGTATTTTTTGAAATGATTTTAATTTTGTTGAACAATTGAAAACTCTTCTTACTTTCTTAAGTATACAATTTATAATTTTTTGGCAGTAAGAATGTGATTTATATGTCAGATCTGATTTTTGCATCCAGTGTGGTTGATGTAAAGCTCATATTGGGAGAGGGGAATGTTATATCTGTCATTTAATTCTTGTTTGCTGGTGCTTATATTATATTATTTTTAATTTGTAGGGTCTTGTAGAAAAAATATTAAGCATGTTGTGAGGCTTAATTTAACTAGAAACTAGATAAGACTATCCAAAAACCTATATAAACTGCAATATGTCATAATATACTGAAAATGAATGATGGATATACATCACAGCAAATGTTTTGTCATTGTGGAACTCCAGACTTTTGAAGGCTAATTTTCCATGGAATCTGCATCTCATGCATGTATCTAGTGAGGATCCTAGTGTCAATAGGTATATTAAATAATAGTAGCCTTTAACTTCCTTCTTATTTTTAAAAGGAACTATCATAGACGTTCAAATATTTTCTTTCCACACTCCAATAGATTGTTTGCTCTTCTCTTGGAGTGTGTGTATACCAATTTGGAGACTTCTAGGTTGGAGGATGGTTTGGATATGAGTCCCTCATATCTGAACACATTAGAGAAAGCTTTACACAGGAACTTAAATTTGAATGTTGAGTAGAAACTGGAGGAGAGTAAGTACTGCTGTGGAAGCGCAGGGTATAGGGAAGGAATAATGAAATTCCATTATTTTAGAGTATCAGAGGAGAATTGTGGGGAAATTAGCACCAGAATATGGAAGGCATTGAATACCTTACCTAGGGTAAGAATTTGAATTTTGCTCAGTAGGTCTTGGAAGGCATCATATATATATATATATATATATTTGAATTGGGAGTTCTTTAATTAAGGGAGGCAACTTTTCCTTTATTTTAACATCTCTCTTCTTTATCTCTAAGAAAGTGGTTCTTTCCTTATTTCCATTCCTTTCTCTACACATCTTGTTATTGTGTTGTTACATCTACCAGTCTAGCAGTAGATAGGGTCTGGGATTGAATGGGTGGTGGGGGTGGTGGAAGAGAAATTCAATAAATTAAGATGCTTTTTACATGATCAGTGAATGGTTTAAGTCAGAGGTAATAAAGGCAAAGTGGAAGACAGTTTAGTGAAGGAAGAGTAAAACCACATGTCTGTTTATAAAGTTTCCAGCCTGGGTAACTAGGAGCATAGGGGTCAAGAGAAATGGAGAAGGAGCAGATTTGAAGGGGTCATTAATGACGTGGAGGGCTATTTAGGTAGAGGTTCCCAAGGTAAAGCTGAGAACGTTGGTATGTTAATTGGACTGAAAAACAATCTACACAGAGGGAGCATTAAAGGAATTAATGATTCATGTGGGAACCTGGTCAAAAGGGGAAGAGAATCTAAGACAATGTTGGTGAAATACATCCCAACATTTTAACCCAGCAGTTCCACTTGGATCTGAGACTGGGAATCTTGACTCTTCATCTCTTAATCCAATTATTCATGTCTTTGGTGATTGTAGCTACCTCATAGATTCTTTTCTATCAGTGATGAAAAGTTAACATGTTTTAGAAATCAAATTTCAGGGCTTCCCTGGTGGCGCAGTGGTTGAGAGTTCACCTGCCGATGCAGGGGACATGGGTTCATGCCCCAGTCCGGGAAGATACCACATGCCACGGAGCGGCTGGGCCCGTGAGCCATGGCCGCTGAGCCTGCGCGTCCGGAGCCTGTGCTCTGCAACGGGAGAGGCCACAACAGTGAGAGGCCTGCATACCACAAAAAACAAACAAACAAAACAAATCAGATTTCAATAATCTTAGGTAGCTAGTTTTAAAAAAAATACTAAGAGAGCTTAGAAGTTCTCTTCTATACTAAGAGAGCTTAAAGAGCCAAGTTGTCCAAAGGAGCTAAGCATGCTCTTGGAAAATATCATAAAACATAATGAAAGGTGAAAAAAAGAGAAGTTTCTGTACACAGAGCTACATTTGAAATGGAAATAAGGCAGAATACTACCAAGGCTAGATATAAGGCTACTGGCTTAAGTGATCTTGGCAATATAGACCAAACAACTGCACTAAACATGTAGTTTAATTTTTTTTCCCTCATTGTCCAGTTTGACTGAATTGATGAGCTGCTTTGTTGTCAACAAAAAAGCAAAATCAAAGAGATTATTTTAAAATAAATATAGATAATTAGTGAAGTCTTTAGGACAACAAAACAGCCTAGATTTGGTTTAGGAAATAGTTTGGGAAAAAAATAAAGCCAGATATAGATGCATTACTGGCAATTTATTAACAATATTACACTTAGTGGAGGAAGAAAGATAGTAATGGATATTTTGTTATGGGCTGAATTGTGTCCCCCCGCAAATTTGTACATTGAAATCCTGACCCTCGAAACCTCAGAATATAACTGTATTTGAAGATAGGGTTGTATAGAGGTAATTAAGATTAAATGAGGTCATTGGTCATTGAGGTGGGTCTTAATTCAATATGACTGGTGTCCTTATGAAAAGAGATTAGGACACAAACATGCACAGATGGGTAACTATGTGAAGACACAAGGAGAAGATGGCCACCTATAAACCAAGGGAGAATGACCTCAGAAGATACCAACTGTGCCAACACCTTGATCTTGGATATCTAGCCTCCAGAACTATGAGAAAATAAATTTGTTTAAGCCATCCAGTCTGCAGTACTTTGTTAGGACAGCCCTAGGAGATTAATACAATTTTTAAAGTTAAAAATGGGAGACCTAAATGAAAGCTTATATATATATTTTTAAACGTGGACAGATAACTGAGTACTCATGAAGAAAAGAACCTGTCAGACTCATTCATTATGACCTTAGGGTTTGGAAGACTTGATACTGTCTTTTTTTTTTTTTTTTTTAAATTAAAGACCCATTTAATCTCTAGTTCTGCCCACATGGAGACACCCTCCTTGAAAAGGGGTTGAATCCTTCCATTCACTATAACACCCTGTTATCCCCATATCTCTTCCCTCTTGCAACTCCCTCCCAATCCCACCCCTCTAAGTGGTCACAAAGCACCCACCTGATCTCCCTGTGCTATGTGGCTGCTTCCCACTAGCTATTTTACATTTGGTAGTGTAGATATGTCCATACCACTCTCTCACTTTGTCCCAGCTTAACCTTCCCCCTCCCCGTATCCTCAAGTCCATTCTCTAGTAGGTCTGCATCTTTATTCCTGCCTTGCCGCTAGGTTTTTCATGGCCATTTTTTTCTTTCTTTTTTTTTAGATTCCATATATATGTGTTAGCACACAGTGTTTGTTTTACTTTATGTCTCCATCTGTTTGGATCATCTTTAATTTCTTTCATCAGTGTCTTACAGTTTCCTGCATACAGGTCTTCTGTCTCCTTAGGTAGGTTTATTCCTAAGTATTTTACTCTTTGTTACAATGTTTTCTTAATTTTACTTTCAGATTTTTCATCATTAGTGTATAGGAATGCGAGAGATTTCTGTGCATTAATTTTGTATCCTGCTACTTCACCAAATTCATTGATTAGCTCTAGTAGTTTTCTGGTAGCATCTTTAGGATTCTGTGTGTATAGTATAATGTCATCTGCAAACAGTGACAGTTACTTCTTCTTTTCTGATTTGGATTTCTTTGATTTCTTTTTCTTCTCTGATTGCTATAGCTAAAACTTCTAAAAGTATCTTGAATAATAGTGGTGAGAGTGGGCAACCTTCTCTTGTTCCTGATCTTACTGGAAATGGTTTCAGTTTTTCACCATTGAGGATGACGTTGGCTGTGGGTTTGTCATATACGACCTTTATTATGTTGAGGTAAGTTCCCTCTATGCCTAGTTTCTGGAGAGCTTTTATTATAAATTGGTGTTGAATTTTGTCGAAAGCTTTTCTGCATCTATTGAGATGATCATATGGTTTTTCTCCTTCTATTTGTTAATATGGTGTGTCACATTGATTGATTTGCATATATTGGAGAATCCTTGCATCATGGGGATAAACCTCAATTGATCATGGTGTATGATCCTTTTAATGTGCTGTTGGATTCTGTTTGCTAGTATTTTCATGAGGATTTTTCCATCTATGTTCATCAGTGATATTGGCCTGTAGTTTTCTTGCTTTGTGAAATCTTTGTCTGGTTTTGGTATCAGGGTGATGGTGGCCTTGTAGAATGAGTCTGGGAGTCTTCCTCCCTCTATTATATTTTGGAAGAGTTTGAGAAGGTTAGGTGTCAGCTCTTCTCTAAACGTTTGATAGAATTCGCCTGTGAAGCCATCTGGTCCTGGGCTTTTTTTTGTTGTTGGAAAATTTTTAATCACAGTTTCAATTGCAGTGCTTGTGATTGGTCTGTTCATATTTTGTATTTCTTCCTTGTTCAGTCTCAGAAGGTTGTGCTTTTCTAAGAATTTGTCCATTTCTTCCAGGTTGTCCGTTTTATTGGCATAGAATTTCTTGTAGTAATCTCTCATGATCCTTTGTATTTCTGCAGTCAGTTGTTACTTCTCCTTTTTCGTTTCTAATTCTATTGATTTGAGTCTTCTCCCTTTTTTTCTTGATGAGTCTGGCTAATGGCTTATCAATTTTGTTTATCTTCTCAAAGAACAAGCTTTTAGTTTTATTGATCTTTGCTATCATTCCCTTCATTTCTTTTTCATTTATTTCTGATCTGATCTTTATGATTTCTTTCCTTCTGCTAACATTGGTGTTTTTTTGTTCTTCTTTCTCTAATTGCTTTAGGTGTAAGGTTAGGTTGATTATTTGAGATGTTTCTTGTTTCTTAAGGTAGGATTGTATTGCTATAAAATTCCCTCTTAGAAGTGCTTTTGGTGCATCCTATAGGTTTGGAGTCATCGTGTTTTCATTGTCATTTTTTTTCAAGGTATTTTTTGATTTCCTCTTTGATTTCTTCAGTCATCTCTTGATTATTAAGTAGTGTACTGTTTAGCCTCCATGTATTTGTAATTTTTACAGATTTTTTTCCTGTAATTGATATCTAGTCTCATAGCAGAAGAGGCAAAGAAGATACTTGATATAATTTCAATTTCTTAAATTTACCAACACTTGATTTGTGACCCAAGATATGATCTCTCCTGGAGAATGTTCCATGAGTACTTGAGAAGAAAGTGTATTCTGTTGTTTTTGGATGGAATGTCCTATAAATATCAATTAATTCCATCTTGTTTAACATGTTATTTAAAGCTTGTGTTTCCTTATTTATTTTCATTTTGGATGATCTGTCCAATGGTGAAAGTGGGGTGTTCAATTCCCCTACTATGATTGTGTTACTGTCGATTTCCCCTTTTATGGCTGTTAGTTTTTGCCTTATGTCTTGAGGTGCTCCTATATTGGGTGCATAAATATTTAAAATTGTTATATCTTCTTCTTGCATCAATCCCTTGATCATTATGTAGTGTCCTTCTTTGTCTCTTGTAATAGTCTTTGTTTTAAAGTCTACTTTGTCTGATGTGAGAATTGCTACTCCAGCTTTCTTTTGATTTCTATTTGCATGGAATATCTTTTTCCATCCCTTCACTTTCAGTCTTTATGTTTCCCTAGGTCTGAAGTTGGCCTCTTGTAGACTGCATATATATATATGGGTCTTATTTTTGTATCCATTCAGCCAGTCTATGTCAGCCAGTCTATGTCTCTTTTGGTTGGATCACTTAATCCATTTAGATTTAAGGTAATTATCAACATGTATATTCCTATTACCATTTTCTTAATTGTTTTGAGTTTGTTATTGTAGGTCTTTTCCTTCTCTTGTGTTTCCTGCCTAGAGAAGTTCCTTTAGCATTTGTTGTAAAGCTGGTTTGGTGGTGCTGAATTCTGTTAGCTTTAGTTGTCTGTAACGATTTTAATTTCTCTGTCAAATCTGAATGAGATCCTTGCTGTGTAGAGTAATCTCGGTTATAGGTTTTTCCTTTTCATCACTTTAAATATGTCCTGCCACTCCCTTCTGGCTTACAGAGTTTCTGCTGAAAGATCAGCTGTTAACCTTATGGGGATTCCCCTGTATGTTATTTGTTGTTTTTCCCTTGCTGCTTTTAATATTTTTTCTTTGTATTTAATCTTTGATAGTTTGATTAATATGTGTCTTGGCGTGTCTCTCCTTGGGTTTATCTGTATGGTACTCTTTGTGCTTCCTGGACTTGATTAACTATTTCCTTTCCCATATTAGGGAAAGATTCAGCTATAATCTCTTCAAATATTTTCTCAGTACCTTTCTTTTTGTCTTCTTCTTCTGGGACCCCTATAATTCGAATGTTGAAGCATTTAATGTTGTCCTAGAGGTTTCTGAGACTGTCCTCATTTCTTTTCATTCTTTTTTCTTTATTTTGCTCTGCAGTAGTTATTTCCACTATTTTAAATTCCAGATCACTTATCCATTCTTTGATGCAGTCTATTTTGACTTTAACCTGTTTAAAATTTTATTCAATAAGAAAGCTTCATCATTCTATTAAGGAATGAGATTACAACCATCCTATGGAGGCTCACTGGATTGGGGATGAAACTCAGAGCATGCTTATGAGAATACATGCCAACTTGGGAGAGAGGTGTTGGTTGGGACAAAATGGTCAGTAATCTAGAAAAAGAAAAAAGAAACATACTCATTAAACTTGCTGCTAATAATAGGGTAGATTTAGAGCCTAGTCTCAGCACTATTTATGTAGATTTCTTACTAATGTGAACAAATGATAAGATGTTCACAAAGAATTTCAATTAATAATGTCAAGTAGCTGTGGCAGAGCAATAATTACTAATCTTTAGTCTGATTGATGGATATTTAAGGGGTGATTATCAGGCAATGAAGCTAGAAACTGTCCCTGCAAGGAGTGGAGACATCACAATGAGAGTCAGTAATAGAAGAGCAGAAATCAGGAACCATGCGGTCATCTTCCAGTTATGCCTGCCCCTAGCCAGACAGTCCCTGGGTCCCATTTTTAAGCTCTAGATCCTGCACTAAGAATGTAGAGGACTTAGAAAGTATTTAGTAGTGAAGATAAAAATAATTAGGGAATAAGATCTATGAGTATAGGTTAAAATAGCTATGATGATTCAACTAAACAAGAGAGGCCTGGGTTATTTAATAGTACTTTAAAAAAAAGAGAAAAGAATGGTTTAGTCATAATTGAACAAAATCAACTATTCTTTTACACAGCAGGGGTCAAAACAAGAGGAAATGAGCCCCAACTGCAATGTGTGGGATTTAGATTAAACCTAGGGAAGAACTGGCTGAGTGGGATGAATTACTATTGAAGGATATGGAATTTCCTACTTGGTAGATCTTTAAAAATAGTCTTTCATGTGTCAAGGCTAATTTAAAAATTAAATCCTTTCTGAACAGTAAGGCTGGAGACTGGTGAATTGGGAGGTGTAGGAGAACATCATAAACACTGAAGAGACCTTCTAATCTTAAAATAGATTAACTGTCTTGAAAATAGTACTAGTTATAAAGTAAGATATTAGAAAATCAGTTAGAGCTAATACATGTGTTGTGCTGTATTCTTATTATTTTATCTTTCTTCCCCCATTAATCTGGGCAGAAGTTTGGGCATTTGCCAAGCAAGTTATAATTATCTATTGTTGAGATTTAAACCTCTTGATTATACAACAAGCAGCCAGAAAGACCGGATGGACAGGTGGGGAAATTTCTGTTTTGAGGAACAGTAATAACAACAGATTCCACTGTCCCTACAAATTTTATTCTGTAAGTAACTTCTAGATGCTCACTAGCTGGACTAGATGCTGTGGGAGTACAGAAAGGGAATAGGTCATGGTTTCTAAGCCTTTAAGAGTGTGTGTGACATCTATGGGGTGATTGGATAAATACATGTGGAAAATTATTGCACAGTATCAGCCAGAATTACTGAATAATGTGATATGGGAAATTTGTGCTGGAAGAGTTGGATGGTGGTTTTATGGGCTGGAAGTTTCACAGAGGAGAGAGGTTTTAAAGGATAGGAAAGAATTAAGGGAGAGCAGGGATAAAGGAAGGACATTTCTGGTAGCTATGTGAGCAAAGGGATGGAAGTGAGAACATGTGTACTGGTCTTTGACACACTGAAGAGCCTTGCATAATTACAGCCTCTAGGGCAAATTCACAGTTGTTCATACATCACACAAAGCTGTTATGATTTGCCGTTGCTGACTTCTGTGATCTTATCCTATCATTTTGTTCACTCTCACTCCCTTTTCTTTGTCACAATCTAGAGTCTGAGTTCAAATTCCACTTCTGCCACTTTCTAATTCTGTGACCTTGAATCTTGGTTGCTTCATGGGAAAATGGAGATAATAATAGTACCTATCTCAAGGAGTTGTTATGAGGATTCAGTAAGCTAATCGATGCAAAGGGCTTAGAATAGCACCTGGCATCAATAAAATATTATCTATTTTAATATTATCTATTATAAATATTATCAACAATATACATGTAAATAAATTATTGTAAATATAAAAGGGGTAAAATATCTATTGTAAGCATCAATAAAATATTATCTATTATTATAATTATAAATATTTAATCCTATATGCCATCTCCTCCTGGTAGCCTGTCCTTTGCCAAGCAGATTGCATCTGCATCATCCTGTGTCCTTGCTGTCCCTTGTTCTTACCTGGCTCACAGCACATCCTGTACTGCGCTGTAATCCTAGGCTGACATGTTCATCTTGTCCTGGATCATAGGGTCTGGAACCAGCCATGTCTTTGTATTTCTGTATCCTGGAGTCTATAAGCAGGCAATCAATATATGTTGAATAATTAGGTGACTGAATGAATAATTGATAGAAGCATATAAAGCTATGGATTCACAGATTATACCCTCCACCCACCACCACTACACTGATTCAATCCATCTTGTTATTAATGCTAAAAAGTAATATCAGGCCCCCCCCAAAAAAAGTCAGTGGAATATGTAATGAAGGTATATGGGTCAAAATTCAATGATTTGAAAAAAATAAAATAAAATAAGTATATGTACATTTAAATTTAGAAAATCCATCTATTGTTTCTTATTGTTTTTAGAATAAAAATCCATACATTTTACCATGGCCTAGAAAAAAAATTCAGTATGTGTTATAATTGGTCTCACTCAAGAAATCTTTACAAAATAGGTTTGCAATCATATTTCAAAATTTAAAGGCTAACACTAACTATATAATCTTATCATACTGTACTTTGAAGATTGATTCAGTAAAATCAAGACACGAGATATTTCCATCATCTAATTCGTTGTGAACTGTACTTTCTAACGTTTTTCTTCAAAAATTCTTAGACTGTAGAGGTTGAGGTGATACACGGCTAGGAATCAGGAGATTTGTGATGAACTCCTCTGGTCTTCAGACCCTCTCCTTTGAGGCTTTGAACTAAATGGCCTGACTCTGGATTCTCTTAGCTCAGTGAATCTCTGATGTAGCTGGGATTATAATGTAGATTCCCTGAATGTAGACTAAGGGTCTTAGTCACACAACCAGTCACTTTCTGATTATTTATTAATAATTTCTTTATTTGTACAGAAGCTGTAACAGATAAAATTTTGGCAGTGGAGATTTTTTATGTCTTAAGGAAAAATAAAACAGTAAAACTAAAATGTTTTGTCTAAAATAACAGGTAAAACCTTCTAAACTATTAGTTAATAATAACCTGTACTACTTGTTAGTTATCAGTATGACAATTTAAAGAACTCTAGTGCACAAGCTAATCACTTTTAGAGGCAATTTTTTAATTGTTACATATTTTTATATTTACATATAAAAGATAAAGTATATATTTAGCTCAGAGAGTCCATTATTAGAAAATATATCTATTAAAAAATCAGATAGGCCTGTTCTATGTGTCTTCAACCTAGGTCTGGTTCTTTTTGAGGATGTGGCATTTGAAGGCTATAAATGTACTAGTGAAATAGCTGGAACACCACACACAGTATTCTAGGCATTTTAAGAACCACATGGGTTAGCTGTGTGGTGGATCAGATCAATTACTAAAGAATCAACAGGTGTGGATGAAATTAGCCATGGCATATTCAGTCTGTTACTTACTCTCATCTATTAATTGAATTGTTTAGTGACTGGTCTGATCCACCATTTAGCAACTGAAGTTAATTAACATATCCAGCCTGACTCTACTATGCTCTGGTTTACTGAGACATAGATGTGGCCACTGCTGTCCTAGTTCAGACAGACAGCAAAAATAGGATGATGGAGACACTAATCTGGGAAGGTGATCAGACTCTGAAATATCCATTTCAGTTTTGCCATCAACACTCCAACACTCCAAGGAATATCTTTCCATTCCCGCTTTTTTCTACTGTCATTTGTATTGTCAATAAATACAGTTAACATTATTTATTTTAGAAATATGTAAAACATACTCTTCCCCTTTCTTTACAACATGCTCCCCACCCCACCCCCTCTTGCACACATGTGCTTATCTACACAGTAAAGAATATTGCAGGTATTCTGGTGGTATAACATAGTAGCCAAAAGCTTTAGAGTTAAATGGGCCTGTATTGATGTTCCTCTTTCCTGCAATGGAAGTTACAATATCTACCTTCTAAGGTTGCAGGGATTAAAGACTACCATGAACACAAAGTCCTTAGTACATGGTGAGTGATACATACTAAATTATCAACTAATGCTCCCTCTTGTTTCTAAGTGGTGATAGATGATAGTCACTAGAAGTAGGTAGCCATGTTTTCCCTTTCCCATCATCATTTGATGGAAAGTTTTGCTTACCTTTTACTAGATGAATTGTTGCCTGAAATGGAAAATGATACCCCAAGATGAGTGGCAACTTGGAAAATAGTGTTGTTTAGAATCAATATAATTTATTTTTCTCTTTCATTGCTAATTATCAGCTGGTATTAGTAAATAGAGAAACAGCCTAAACATTCACCAGCTAAATAAAACACTGGCTCTAAGGCATAAGTCTCATTACTTGAAATGTAGTTTAAAAATTGACCTGCAGGGCAGAGACAAGATGGTGGTGTGGGAAGACACTGAGTTAGCATCTCCCCACAACTAGGGCAGCTGCCGGCCACTGGTGGGGAACTCTGATATCCAAGGAGATGGGAGGAACCCCCCAGGTGAACAGGTAAGATGTGGGGGAACTGAGCGGGGAGGAGAAGTGGAGGTCAGACAGGACTGGCAGCCCTGAGGCCAGGGAGATCAGGAGAGGCAGGTGGGAGGGGCCCTCTGGGAGGAGTGAGAGAGGAGCGGAGGGCAACTACATTGCCCACTCGGGCCAGGGAGCCTGCTGAGCTCGCAGGCTGATGCCCCACTTCCAAAGCCCCCTCCAGGTCATGTGGGTCCTGGGAGCATAAGAGGGAGGCTGGGGAGAGCAGGAGAGGCAGGCAGGAGAGGCCATCAGGGAACAGAGGAGCAGGAGAGGAGAGTAGGGCATTTGGCCCACCCACTTGAGCACAGGAAACCTGCTGGGCTCCCAGGTGAGGTACCCTGCCCTCTGAGACCAGGGGTGGGGGGCACTCCTGGGCTTCTTCTGTTCCACTGAGCTGAAGCCCCAGCCCCCACCGCCCCCAGGGCCTTTTTCAGCCCTGTGGGTCCTAAGCATAGGCCCCAACCACCACCCAAAACTCACCCTTGCTTAGGCCCCGCCCTCCACAGCAAAGGCCTTTTCCCCCCATTTTTTTTTCTTTTCTCTCCTCCTTTTTTTTACTGTTGTGATACTGCTGTACCTTCTCTTGTTGATTCATCTATATTTTTATTTTTATATTCTTTCTAACATATCTGTTAGTTTCCTAGTCTAATTTTATATTTTACTTTGTTATTGTTCTTTTTTTTTCTTTTTTCTTTTTGCCACCCCGTGCAGCTTGTGGGATCTTGGTTCATGAGCCGGAGGGTCAGGCCAAAGCTCCTGCAGTAGGAACTCCGAGTCCAAACCACTGGACTAACAGAGAACCTCAGACCAGGGAATATTCATTGGAGTGAGGTCTCACAGAGTTTCTCATTTCAGCACCAAGACCCAGCTCTACCAACAACCTACAAATTCCAGTGTTGGAAGCCTCAGGCAAAATGACCAGTAAGACAGGAACACAATCCCACTCATAAAAAAAAAAAAAAAAAAAATGAGAGAGAGACAGCAAAAAAATATGTAACAGATGACAGACAGCAAAAATAGGATGATGGAGACACTAATCTGGGAAGGTGATCAGACTCTGAAATATCCATTTCAGTTTTGCCATCAACACTCCAACACTCCAAGGAATATCTTTCCATTCCCGCTTTTTTCTACTGTCATTTGTATTGTCAATAAATACAGTTAACATTATTTATTTTAGAAATATGTAAAACATACTCTTCCCCTTTCTTTACAACATGCTCCCCACCCCACCCCCTCTTGCACACATGTGCTTATCTACACAGTAAAGAATATTGCAGGTATTCTGGTGGTATAACATAGTAGCCAAAAGCTTTAGAGTTAAATGGGCCTGTATTGATGTTCCTCTTTCCTGCAATGGAAGTTACAATATCTACCTTCTAAGGTTGCAGGGATTAAAGACTACCATGAACACAAAGTCCTTAGTACATGGTGAGTGATACATACTAAATTATCAACTAATGCTCCCTCTTGTTTCTAAGTGGTGATAGATGATAGTCACTAGAAGTAGGTAGCCATGTTTTCCCTTTCCCATCATCATTTGATGGAAAGTTTTGCTTACCTTTTACTAGATGAATTGTTGCCTGAAATGGAAAATGATACCCCAAGATGAGTGGCAACTTGGAAAATAGTGTTGTTTAGAATCAATATAATTTATTTTTCTCTTTCATTGCTAATTATCAGCTGGTATTAGTAAATAGAGAAACAGCCTAAACATTCACCAGCTAAATAAAACACTGGCTCTAAGGCATAAGTCTCATTACTTGAAATGTAGTTTAAAAATTGACCTGCAGGGCAGAGACAAGATGGTGGTGTGGGAAGACACTGAGTTAGCATCTCCCCACAACTAGGGCAGCTGCCGGCCACTGGTGGGGAACTCTGATATCCAAGGAGATGGGAGGAACCCCCCAGGTGAACAGGTAAGATGTGGGGGAACTGAGCGGGGAGGAGAAGTGGAGGTCAGACAGGACTGGCAGCCCTGAGGCCAGGGAGATCAGGAGAGGCAGGTGGGAGGGGCCCTCTGGGAGGAGTGAGAGAGGAGCGGAGGGCAACTACATTGCCCACTCGGGCCAGGGAGCCTGCTGAGCTCGCAGGCTGATGCCCCACTTCCAAAGCCCCCTCCAGGTCATGTGGGTCCTGGGAGCATAAGAGGGAGGCTGGGGAGAGCAGGAGAGGCAGGCAGGAGAGGCCATCAGGGAACAGAGGAGCAGGAGAGGAGAGTAGGGCATTTGGCCCACCCACTTGAGCACAGGAAACCTGCTGGGCTCCCAGGTGAGGTACCCTGCCCTCTGAGACCAGGGGTGGGGGGCACTCCTGGGCTTCTTCTGTTCCACTGAGCTGAAGCCCCAGCCCCCACCGCCCCCAGGGCCTTTTTCAGCCCTGTGGGTCCTAAGCATAGGCCCCAACCACCACCCAAAACTCACCCTTGCTTAGGCCCCGCCCTCCACAGCAAAGGCCTTTTCCCCCCATTTTTTTTTCTTTTCTCTCCTCCTTTTTTTTACTGTTGTGATACTGCTGTACCTTCTCTTGTTGATTCATCTATATTTTTATTTTTATATTCTTTCTAACATATCTGTTAGTTTCCTAGTCTAATTTTATATTTTACTTTGTTATTGTTCTTTTTTTTTCTTTTTTCTTTTTGCCACCCCGTGCAGCTTGTGGGATCTTGGTTCATGAGCCGGAGGGTCAGGCCAAAGCTCCTGCAGTAGGAACTCCGAGTCCAAACCACTGGACTAACAGAGAACCTCAGACCAGGGAATATTCATTGGAGTGAGGTCTCACAGAGTTTCTCATTTCAGCACCAAGACCCAGCTCTACCAACAACCTACAAATTCCAGTGTTGGAAGCCTCAGGCAAAATGACCTAAAAAAAAAAGAGAGAGAGACAGCAAAAAAATATGTCACAGATGAAGGAGCAAGGTAAAAACCTACAAGACCAAATAAATGAAGATGAAATAGACAATCTACCTGAAAAAGAATTCAGAGTAATGATAGAAAAGATGATCCAGAATCTTGGAAATAGAATGGAGGCACAGATTGTAAAAATACAAGAAATGTTTAACAAAGATCTAGAAGAACTAAACAACAAACAGAGATGAACAACACAGTAACTGAAATGAAAAATATACTACAAGGAAACAATAACAGAATAACTAAGGCAGAAGAACAAATAAATGAGCTGGAAGACAAAACAGTGGAAATAACTTCTGGGGAGCAGAATAAAGACAAAAGAAAGATTGTCTAAACACAATCTCAGAGACCTCTGGGACAACACTAAATGCACCAACATTCAGATTATAGGGGTCCCAGAAGAAAAAGACAAAAAGAAAAGTACTGAGAAAATATTTGAAGAGATTGTAGTTGAAAACTGCCCTAATATGGGAAAGAAAATATTCACCCAAGTCCAGGAAGCACAGAGAGTCCCATACAGAATAAACCCTAGGAAAAACACACCAAGACACATTATAATCAAACTAACAAAAATTAAATTGAAAGAAAATATACTAAAAGCATCAAGGGGAAAAAAAATTAACATACAAAGGAATGCCCATAAGGTCACTAGCTGATTTTTCAGCAGAAACTCTGCAAGCCAGAAGGGAGTGGCAGGATATACCTAAAGTGATGAAAGAGAAAAACTTACAACCAAGATTACTCTACCCAATGAAGATCTCATTCAGATTCGATGGAGAAGTCAAAAGCTTTTCAGACAAGCCAAAGCTAAGAGAATTCAGCACCACCAAACCAGCTTTACAACAAATGCAAAAGAAACTTCTCTAAGCAGGAAACACAAGAGAAGAAAAAGACCCACAAAAGAAAACCTAAAACAATTAAGAAAATGGTAATAGGAACATACATATTGATAATAACCTTGAATGTAAATGGATTAAATGCCCCAACCAAAAGACACAGACTGGCTGAATGGATACAAAAACAAAACCCATATATATGCTGTATACAAGAGACCCACTTCAGACCTAAGGACACATACAGACTGAAAGTGAAGGGATGGAAAAAGATATTCCATGCAAATGGAAATCAAAAGAAAGCTGGAGTACCAATTCTCATATCAGATAAAATAGACTTTAAAACAAAGACTGTTACAAGAGATAAGGAGGGATACTACATAATGATCAAAGGATCAGTCCAAGAAGACAATATAACAATTATAAGTATTTATGCACCCAACATAGGAGCATCTCAATACATAAGGCAAATGCTAACAGCCATCAAAGGGAAAATAGACAGTAACAAAATAATAGTAAGGAACTTTAACACCCCACTTTCACCAATGGACAGGTCATCCAAAATGAAAATAAATAAGGAAACACAAGCTGAAAATGACAAAATAGACCAGACAGATCTAATTAATATTCATAGAACATTCCACTCAAAAGTGCCAGAATACATTTTCTTCTCAAGTGCACATGGAACATTCTCCAGGATAGATCACATCTTGGGTCACAAATCAAGCCTCAGAAATTTTAAGAAAATTGAAATCGTATCAAGCATCTTTTCTAACCACAACACTATGAGATTGGAAATCAATTACAGGAAAAAAAAACTGTAAAAAACACAAATACATGGAGGCTAAATAGTGTGCTACTAAATAACCAAGAGATCACTGAAGAAATCAAAGAAGAAAGAAAAAAATACATAGAAACAAATGACAATGAAAACATGACAACCCAAAACCTATGGGTTGCAGCAAAGCAGCTCTAAGAGGGAAGTCTATAGCAATATAATCTCACCTCAGGAAACAAGAAAAATCTCAAATAAACAATCTAACCCTACACTTAAAACAACTAGAAAAAGAAGAACAAAGAAAACCCAAAGTCAGTAGAAGGAAAGAAATCATAAAGATCAGAGCAGAAATAAATGAAATAGAAATGAAGAAAACAATAGCAAAGATCAATAAACCTAAAAGCTGCTTCTTTGAGAAGATAAACAAAATTGATAAACCCTTAGCCAGACTCATCAAGAAAAAAAAGGGAGAGGACGCAAAACAATAAAATTAGAAATGAAAAAGGAAAAATCACAACTGACACTGCAGAAATACAGATTATAAGAGACTACTACAAAAAACTATATGCCAATAAAATGGACAAACATGAAGAAATGGACAAATTCTTGGAAAGGTACAATTTTCTATGACTGAACCAGGAAGAATTAGAAAATATAAACAGACCTATCACAAATAATGAAATCAAAACCATAATTAAAAATCTTCCAACAAACAAAAGTCCAGGAACAGACAGCTTTACAGACGAATTCTATCAAAGATTTAGAGAAGAGCTAACACAGATCCTTCTCAAACTCTTCCAAAAAATTGCAGAGGGAGAAACACTCCCAAATTGATTCTATGAAGCCACCATCACCCTGATATCAAAACCAGAAAAAGATATCACAAAAAAAGGAAATTATAGGGCTTCCCTGGTGGCACAGTGGTTGAGAGTCTGCCTGCCGATGCAGGGGACATGGGTTCATGCACCAGTCTGGGAAGATCCCACATGCCGCGGAGTGGCTGGACCCGTTAGCCATGGCCACTGGGCCTGCGCGTCCAGAGCCTATGCTCCGCAAAAGCACATGATGCAAAAATCCTGAACAAAATACTAGAAAACAGAATCCAGGAACATTTTGAAAGGATCATACACCATGATCAAGTGAGATTTACTCCAGGCATGCAAGGATTCTTCAATATACGCAAATCAATCAATGTTATACACCACCTTAACAAATTAAGGAATAAAAACCTTATGATCATCTCAATAGATGCAGTAAAACCTTTTGACAAAATTCAACACCTATTTATGATTAAAACTCTCCAGAAAATGGGCATAGAGGGAACCAATCTCAACATAATAAAGGCCATATATGACAAACCCACAGCAAGCATTATATTCAATTGTGAAAAACTGAAAGCATTTCCACTAAGATCAGTAACGAGACAAGGATGTCCACTCTCGCCACTCTTATTCAACATAGTTTTGGAAGTCCTAGCCATGGAAATCAGAGAAGAAAAAGAAATAAAAGGAATACAAATTGGAAAAGAAGAAGTTAAACTGTCACTGTTTGCCAATGACATGATAGTATATATAGAAAATCCTAAAGTTGACACCAGAAAACTGCTAGAACTAATCAATGAATTTGTTAAGGTTGCAGGACACAAAATTAATGCACAGAAATATCTGGCATTCCTATACACCAACAATGAAAAATCAGAAAGAGAAATTAAGGAAACACTCCCCTTTACCATTGCAACAAAAAGAATTAAAATACCTAGGAGTAAAACTGCCTAAAGAGGCAAAAGACTTATATTCAGAAAACTATAAAACACTGATGAAAGAAATCATAGATGACATAAGCAGATGGAGAAATATACCATGTTCTTGGATTGGAAGAATCAATATTGTGAAAATGACTATACTACCCAAAGCAACCTACAGATACAGTGCAATCCCTATCAAACTACCAGTGGCATTCTTCACAGAATTAGAATAAAAAATTTTACAATTCGTATGGAAACACAAAAGATCCTGAATAGCCAAAGCAATCTTGAGAAAGAAAAATGGAGCTGGAGGAATCAGGCTTCCCAACTTCAAACTACACCACATAGTTACAGTAGTCAAGACAGTGTGATACTGGCACAAAAACAGAAATATAGATCAATGGTACAGGATAGAATGCCTAGAGATAAACCCACACACATATGGTCACCTAATTTACAACAAAGGAGGCAAGAACATACAATGGAGAAAAGACAGCCTCTTCAATAAGTGGTGCTGGGAAAACTGGCCAGCCTCATGTAAAAGAATGAAATTAGAACACTACCTAACACCATACACAAAAATAAACCCCAAATGGATTAAAAACCTAAATGTAAGACCAGACACTATAAAACTCTTAAAGGAAAAACACTCTTTGACATAAACCACAGCAAGATCCTTTTTTGGCCCACCTCCTAGAGTAACAGAAATAAAAACAAAAATAAACAAATGGGACTTAATTAAGCTTAAAAGCTTTTACATAGCAAAGGAAACCATAAACAAGACAAAAAGACAACTCTCAGAATGGGAGAAAATATTTGCAAATGAAACAACAGACAAAGGATTAATCTCCAAAATATACAAACAGCTCATGGAGCTCAATATCAAAAGAACAAAAAATCCATTTAAAAAATGGGCAGAAGACCTAAATAGACATTTCACCAAGGAAAACATACAGATGGCCAAGAGGCACATGAAAAGATGCTCAACATCACTAATTATTAGAGAGATACAAATCAAAACTACAATGAGGTATCACCTCACGCTGGTCTGAATGGCCATTATCAAAAAATCTAGAAACAATAAATGCTGGGAAGGATGTGGTGAAAAGGGAACCCTCCTTCACTGTTGGTGGGAATGTAAATTGATACAACCACTATGGAAAACAGTATGGAGGTTCCTTAAGAAACTAAAAATAAAACTACCATATGACCCAGCAATCCCACTACTGGGCATATACCCTGAGAAAACCATAATTCAAAAAGAGTCATGTATCACAATATTCATTGCAGCTCTATTTACAATATCCAGTACATGGAAGCAACCTAAGTGTCCATTGACAGATGAATGGATAAGGAAGATGTGGCACATACATACAATGGAATATTACTCAGCCATGAAAAGGAATGAAATTGGGTCATTTGTAGAGATGTGGATTGATCTAGAGACTATCATACAGAGTGAAGTAAGTCAGAAAAAGTAAAACAAATACCGTATGCTAACACATGTATATGGAATCTAAAAAAAACCAAAACAAAAAAAAAAATAACCTGGTACTGATGAACCTGGTTGCAGTGCAAGAATAAAGATGTAGACATAGAGAATGGACTTGAGGACATGGGTTGGGAGGAGGAAGCTGGGGCAAAGTGAGAGTAGCATCAACATATATACACTACCAAATGTAAAATAGATAGCTAGTGGGAAGCAGCAGCATAGCACAGGGAGATCAGCTCAGTGTTTTGCGATGACCTAGAGCAGTGGAATAGGGAGGGTGGGAGGGAGGATCAAGAAGGAGAGGATATGGGGACCTGTGTATACATATGGCTGATTCACTTTGGTGTACAACAGAAACTAACACAGTATTTTGAAGCAATTATACTCCAATAAAGATATATTTAAAAAAAAAGCTGACGTGCAGTGCATGAAATCATGTTTTAATCTTTTAATGGATGCCTTCATTGTGAAGTAGAGAGTGGTAGATAGAAGGTAAAAACTGAATTGTAAGACTTCATCCAGCTCTGGCTTCTACAACTGAGGGGAAATACAGACAGTATGTGGAAGGTTCGGCGCAAAGACCCAGAGATGCCAAGAGGCTGCAGGTGAAGCCTGGGAGGAAATGCTAGCAGGGTAGTGATTATAAAGCCTGGAGTGAAGCTTGGACAAAAATGACACTAAATTCATAAAAAGAGTTGAAACTCAGCTGTGCAGCATGGTGGCCTTATGTTCAGACAAGGCCAGGTCAGACTCAGACAAGGCGAGAAAAACCCCTCCTCATCCTTTGGGGTCTTTAATCCTACTTCCCTGAAGAAATCCCTTCCCATATGTCCATCTTTCCTGCTCTTTCTTACACACCCTCCCCCTCTGCTTTTCTCCAGCGTATCATTGGAAATAATAGAAGATTCAGCACTAGAAATTCTGAATATGAGATTTCAGCAGGTAATGACTAGGTGTATAAATTGATCCAGTTCTCAGTTTTACTTTTAGAAAAAAAAAAGAATAAATATCTCCTACAGTGTAAAAGAAAGAGAATAATTTCGGTCTCATAGGGCTGCTGAGAGAATAAAATAAAATAACTGGTCCAAAAATCATTTTATAACATGTAGAGTAAATATGAACGTGGGGTTTTAGTATTATCGATGTATTTCCTCACTGTTTATGTCTTTCCTCTCTCCCTTGCAATTCCAAGTAGCAGGTAGCAGAGAAGACAGATAGAAAAATTGCCTTCTCACCTTTCTTTATAAAGTAGCTTCTTATCTTTAAGCAAAGGCTTAGTGATAGAGGAATGGGTCTTGGGCTCTCTGAGGCTTTATTCCAGTCTTATGATTTCATGACAAATAAACCTTCACACATTTCCTCTGTGGGGTTGTTTATTGCTTTTCTTCAGGGCCCACAGCAGTCACTATCCTCTTCTCAATCTATACTTTGATGCCCTGGAAATGTTCTAAGGAGAAAACTAAGGGAACAGCCCATTTCTGAGGCATGATTATATTGGTGTGGATGATGCAGCCAGCCCATTCCAGGTTTACCACCACCAAACCTTGCTGCTGTTTCCTGCAGCCAATGTGGATTTAATCCTGCTGTGTTTGTGTCTTGGAAAAGGAGACCAGAGAGCCCCAAGCCCTGTGCATTGACCATGGCTATGGTTTCCATGGTGATCCCAACAGAGGTCAGACCTCTGCTTCCTGCTGTTTGAACTGTGTTAACTGAATGACACAAGGCTGAGTCCTAGAGCCCTCTCATTACTCTGGCTTTTCTAAAATCACAACGAACACTGACTCAGCTCTAACGTGCTGGCCTGCCAGGGACCACATTCCTTCACAGCAAAACCTGGGTTCTGCTGTGTGGAAGCTGCAAGTCTGTGCAGGAAGGTGGAGAATCACATTAGTTTTGTCCCTCATCTGTTTCTGTCATTAAGGACTGTATTTGTTTGTTAGGGTTGTCATAACAACGTATCACAACTGAGTGGCTTAAACAGCAGAAATTTACTGTTTCACAATTCTGCAGGCTGGAAGTCTGAGATCAAGGTGTCGGCAAGGTTGATTCCTTCTGGGTGCAATGGGGAGAATCTGTCTCAGGCCCCTCTCCTAGCTTCTGGTGGTTTGCTGGACGTCTTCGGGGTTTCTTGGCCTCTGCTGCATCACCCCTGATCCCTACCTTCATTTTCACATTTCATTCTTTCTCCCTGTGTGCATATCTGTGCCTAAATTTCCCCTTTTTATAAAGACATGAGTACCTCTGCAACAACCCTTTTCCAAATAAGGTTACATTCTGAGGTACTGAGAGTTAGAACTTAAACATATGAGTGTTATGGAGACACAGTTCTATCCATAACAGGGACAAACTCTCAAATATATCTTTATTAAAGTATAGTTAGTACTCAAAATATGTAAAACATGGTTCTGAGTACTCTGGACATTGCTTAAAGATGTAAGTTATGAATGATACCTGCCTACTAAGAATTTACTTTTTAGTTAGAAGTCAACCTTGTAGCTGAGAAGAGTTAAACAAATATATGGAAAGAATCTGACCAAAATTAATAGTAGATTTCCAACTTTTTTTTAAGCTACAGAAAAATATTTGAGATTGGGGACGCAATATAGAAAATAGAGAAAACATATTTGCTGTGATTCAAACAAGGTAGAGCATTTAGAGTGCCTTCTGCCCACTTCTTTTAATAGCAGCCATTGAGTCTTTTCATGGAGGAAATATAATTCAATTAGAACTCCAAAGAATAGTTTGATCTGGAAAGGCAGAGCAGAGGAAAGGGAATGTTTAAGAATGGAGCTCATAGTATGTGAGGAAAAGTTTGGAGGTAGGGATATGGAAGGAGTCTTCAGAAACTAGAGATCCAAGCTTTTTGGAAGACAGTGGAAGCAAATATAGAAAAGATTGGCATCCTATGGTGGAGGATTTCATCACGCTTGACTGAGTTCAGATCTTTGAAAGAAATTCCAGGGGATTGGCAGTTGTGCTGGTCTCCCAGTGACCTCCATATACCTAAGTCATCTTATTTCCTTGCCTGTATCTTATCCTTATTTTTTTTAACATCTTTATTGGAGTATAATTGCTTTACAATGGTGTGTTAGTTTCTGCTTTATAACAAAGTGAATCAGTTATACATGTACGTATATCCCCAAATCTCTTCCCTCTTGTGTCTCCCTCCCTCCCACCCTCCCTATCCCAGCCCTCTAGGTGGTCACAAAGGACTGAGCTGATCTCCCTGTGCTATGCAGCTGCTTCCCACTAGCTATCTATTTTACGTTTGGTAGTGTACATATGTCCATGCCACTCTCTCACTTTGTCACAGCTTACCCTTCCCCCTCCCCATATCCTCAAGTCCATTCTCTAGTAGGTCTGTGTCTTTATTCCCGTCTTGCCCCCGGTTCTTCATGACCATTTTTTATATATATGGAATCTTATCCTCATTTTGATGGTTCCCAATCCCTAGATTACTTTTTTCTTAGAAAAGAAGCATTGAAGCAATAGTCTACACACAGTTTGCTTTTTCTATTAGAACTCATATAGGGTCTTCAGGAAAGTGGAATTATTTCAGTTTTATTAATTTATTATTTATTAAGCCAATGGCTCCAAGTCCCTAAGCTTTGTCCAAGACATTAAAATGGGCAGCTGTGTATCATCTACACAGATATTTTCTTAGACGTTTGCTGAAGCACCATTCCCCACTTTTTCTCACCATCAGTAGCTCTTTTTATTTTTATTTTTTTTGTAGTTTAGGTCTTCTGCCCATTTTTGGATGGGGTTGTTTGTTTTTTTGTTATTGAGCTGCATGAGCTGCTTGTAAATTTTGGAGATTAATCCTTTGTCAGTTGCTTCATTTGCAAATGTTTTCTCCCATTCTGAGGGTAGTAGCTCTTTTTATACACATTTTAGAACTAAAAAGCAAAATGAAAAGAGAACACATAATAGGCAGGTATAAAATGAAAATGGGAGTGGCTCATTATGTCACAGAGGCAAAGAGCTGTAAATAGAGGGAGATCAGGAAGAGGCCTGATAGGAAGAAAAACTGCAAATTAGATTATTCCATAGATTCCAATTACTCTAAGCGATACAGAATTAAGGAGTGGAAGATCAGCACATCCACACTACATAATGGCTAGGAAGATAGAAGAATGGAGCTAAAAGTTGTACACATAATCTTGTTCTTCAGATAGGTATATGAGCCTGGGAGTCTACTCACCCAAAAATAAATAGGAAATGGAGCTGAGAAATTTTGGATAATGAATGACTTCTTAGGGAAATAAAAAAAAAAAGAATGTTAAGTATTACAGTATATGGAAGTGACATAACATCTCAATGACTTATAATTAAAAGAATAGGACACAAAAAGTGAATTTGTGCAAGGAAAAGAAGAAAATTTAATACAAATTTAATGAAAACACTCTGTCTTAATACTTTTACTTTACTGGGTAAACACCCAGTTTAAAAGAAGTTAAAATTCTTATGAAACAGAAGCAAAAGCCATCCAGAAGAGCAGTGCTATAAAAATAAACATTGGGGGGTGGGATTGATTTTTTTGAAAACAACCAATAACTAATCATGTAATGACAGTATGAAAGTCTACTGGTAAAGGGAAGAATTAATGTTGCAGAAAACCAAATGGGTAATGTCAAGGGTGGGTGTGTAAGTGCTCCAAGCAGGCAGAGGCATAGGATAAAGAAATGACAGTAATGGGAGAGAAGATGGAAGATAATGAAGACAGAGAACAAAGATCCAACATAGAAATTCCACGTGAACTTAAAGAAAATGCCAAACAATGGGAGCAATGCAATAAGCAAAGGCAAATTGAGCAGTAATTTCTGGACTGAAAAAAACAAACAACAACAACAAAAAAACTGGTGAACGTGGATTGAAAAAGCTCATCATGTTCCAAAAAAATTATGAAAAGAGACCCTATGCCAGCTATATCTTAGCCAAATTTATGAATAATCAGTGACATCTGTGTCCCTACACAAAATAGATGGAGACTCAAATTAGGCTAACATGAGAATTTATTTACAGAGAGACTAATTACAAAGGAGTGGATGAGATGTAAGAGAACTGAAAGGAATTAGGTAAGAGCTCAGAGCTTGCTGCAGCCAGTTGTCACTACCCATAGGCCCAAGGGGAAAAGAGGGTGGAGAGGGAGGTTATAGAATCCAAACTGTGAGTATGTTACATAGAGCAGGCCACCTTGAGATGATCAGTGACTTTCTGTTAAAAAATATACTTGCTGGGCTTCCCTGGTGGCGCAGTGGTTGAGAGTCCACCTGCCGATGCAGGGGACATGGGTTCGTGCCCTGGTCCGGGAAGATCCCACATGCCACGGAGTGGCTGGGCCCGTGAGCCATGGCCGCTGAGCCTGCACGTCCGGAGCCTGTGCTCCGCAAAGGGAGAGGCCACAACAGTGAGAGGCCCGTGTACTACCAAAAAAAAAAAATATATATATATATATTTATACTTGCTTGAGGCAACCTCATGAGGGCAAAAAATATGCTAATCTCACTCTCCTTTCTCCTACAAACTGTTGACCCCATAAGCTAAATCCAACAGGAAACACAGAGCAGGGATACCAATGGTGTAAGTTATTCAGGCCTACCCCTCAGGACAGAGAATAACATGGAGAAGGGAGTGATGAATAGATGAAAGATACTTGGCACAGCAATCCACCTCCCTACACACAAAAAATCATGCAACATTTGATAATGGGAGGAATTAAAAAGAAAGAATGAATGGAATGAATAAATAAGAGTGAAATAGCAGGCTTAATAAATATTTGTTTATATAGTTATGATTATTCTTAATATATTTTAAAACAGAATGCATGGTTTTTAATAGAAAACATATATAAAATAATTTAAATTATTATTATAGCCTGTGTCTCAAGACCATAGATTAGAGTAAGATAGGATGGATAAATTGATTAATTTCTGATCTCACAAGGTATATGGGAAAGGTAAAATGCATTATTTTATTTTCCACTCTGGCTATATTTATGCTTGGAAAACTTAAAGGTTAATTCAAGTAGGCACAAAGTATAGTTTCTAACTGACTGGAGAAAATTTAAGTTGCACATAGCACAATGTGAAGTTTTTAAAAAGATAAAATAAGACTAGAGTAAGGCAAAAAATATTTTTAACAGTAATTACATATTATAATCTTAATAAAAGCTGAAGATATTCAGATTAGATTTTAAAAATCCAATAGTATGCTGCTTTAACAAAATACAATAAACTAAATGAAAAAAGAAATAAAAGTTATATTACTCATCATGACCTATAATAATGGTCCTCATGCTTTTTGATCTCAAGATCTCTTTACGCTCTAAAACATTATTGAGAATTCAAAGAGTTTGTGTGTGTGTGTGTATTATACTTATCTATATAGATTGCATTACAAATTAAAACAACTATTTTTTTAGTAAGGTTAATTTATCTATATACAGTGCAAGTCTATGAATTTTGACAAATCTATAGTGTTGTATGGAAACATTCTGTATCTTAATTGTAGTGGTACTACAATTAAGATACAGAATGTTTCCATCCCATTTTGAGGTCAAATCCCTCCCTCCTCTCCCAGCCCTATTTTCTGGCCCTATTTACTTTTGGCAAATACCATATAAATGGAGTTATACATTATATAGCCTATGGAGTCTGGTTTCTTTCACTTAGCATAATGCTTTTGTGATTCATCTATGTTGTTATATGTATCAGCAGTTAGGTCCTTTTTATTGCTGAGTAGTACTCCATTGTATAGCTACACTATGATTTATTTATTGATTCACCAGTCAGTGGATATTTGGGGTTTTCCAGATTTGGGTTATTAGAAATAAAGATGCTATGAACATTTTTGTATAGGTTTTTTGTGTGGACATATGTCTCCATTTCTCTGGGACCCAGAAAGTAGGATTGTTATGTCAGAAAATAAGTGTAAGAAACAACTTTATAAAAAACAATTCCAAAGTGGTTGAATGCTTTTGCATTTCCACTGATGACATATAAGAGTTCCACTTATCCAGTATTCTTGCTGAGACTTGATTTTGTCAGTTTTAAAAAATTTTACTTTAGCTATTCTAATAGATTGTAGTATTATCATATTGTGGTTTTAATTTGCATTTTCTTAGTGACTAATGATGTTGAGCATGTTTTTAGTGCTTATTTGCTCCGTATGTCTCTTTGGTAACATGTTTGTTCAAATCTTTTACCCATTGAATTGTTTGTTTTCTTATTATTGAATCTTAAGAGTTCTCAATATCTTCTAGATACTAGTCCTTAGTTAGATATGTGTTTTTCAAAATATTTTCTTCTATTCTGTGGCTTGTCTTTTCTTTTTCTTTTTTTTAACAATCTTTTTCAAAGAGCTGAAGTTTTAAATTTTGATGAAGTCCAATTTATCAACTTTTTACATTATGGTTCAATCTTTTGTATTGGGAGTGAAGAAAAAAATAACATCTTAGAATTATTCTGAAAATATTGAACTCATGAGCTTTCTGAAAGGGTCTCAAGGACTGGCAGGTGTGCCTAGACCACATTTGAGAAACACTGATCTAGAATGTGAAGACAATCAAACACAAACTATGAGTGGCAATATTAAATTTCAAATGAAGTAAAATTCAAGGCAATACATTAAAAAGGACAAAAGGGTATTTTCATATTGACAAATTCTCCTTCACCCAATGAAATTATGATAGCTCTAAGTTTTATATACCAAATAACACAGCTTTCAAATATATTTTAGAAGTCTGGAAATATAAGTATACATTAAAGTCATTGCATTTTTATTTGAAGAAATTATTGATATTATACCTCTTTATTTCTTTAGAAGATAAATATCACAGTAATATAGATACACACATTTTAAGGAGAAGGAATTATTTTGACTATATAAAGCTTTATATCTTGTACACAGAAAATACAAGTTATTTTTAAGCATTTGTTGAACATTTAGAAATATCATGCTAGATCTCAGAGTGGAATGCAGTTTGCATTCTTTGAATAAATACAATAAAATTAGAAAGTAACTACATAAATTAAATGAAGAAATTGAATAAAATTTACAGGACATTCTTCTAAATAATTCTTAAATCATAAAAGAAACCAATACTACAGTAATAAAAACTTAGAAAATAACAAATAAGAGAACATTATATGACAAAAACAGATTCACAAAGTCTTACTCAAAAGCAAATCCAGACCCTTAGCTTTTTTATTAATTAACCAATAAAGAGGGAATGTGAAGGAACTTTGTAGCATTCAGAAAAGAAAAAATAACTATAGGTAAGCTTAAGTAAAGTAGTGAAAATTAAATGATAAAATTATAGAAAAGGAAATATTTTTAAAGTGCTTTCAAAGGAAATGAAAACACTAACTCAAAAAGATATCTTCATCCCTATGTTCACAGTAGCATTATTTACAATAGCCAAGACATGGAAATATCCTAATTGTCCACTGATGAATGAATAGATAAAGAAGTTGTGGTATATAAACACAATGGAATATGATTAAGCCATAACAATGAGAAAATCATGCCATTTGTGACAACATAGATGGACCTTGAAGGCATTATGCTAAGTGAAATAAATCACACAGGGAAAGACAAATACTATATGATCTCATTTACATGTAGTACTTATATGTAGTATCAGCAAAAAGAAACAAACAAAAAACCTACAAGTCAAAGAAAATAGGATCTGATTTATGGTTACCAGAGGAGGGAAATGGGGGAGAGAAGAAATTGGAGGAACATGGTCAAAAGGTACAAAGTTCTGGCTATAAGATATATAAGTACTTGGGATGTAATGTACAACATGATGACTATAGCTAACCCTGTTGTAAGATATACAGGAAAGTTATTAGGAGAGGTCTTCTCACAAGGAGAATTTTTTTTTCTTTTTTTGCTTTCTGTTTTCATTGTATCTAAATGAGATGATGGGGAGCATATCAAGATGGCAAAGTAGGAAGATGCAGAACTCGTCTCCCCCCATGAACACATCAAAAATACATTAACATGTGGGAAAACTCTCACTGAGAAATGAACTGGAGACTGGCAAAAAGACTACTATACAACTAAGGTTGTAAGAAATATCCACATGGAATTGGGTAGGAAGGGAAGAGAAGTGATCAGTTCAGGACCTGTTCTCCTGGCAGGGAACTCAGAGGAAAAGAGAGATTACATGGGCAGAGATCCTCCTGGGGTAGTGAGTGGTTTGAACCACGTATTGGGCATCCTAGCCCTGGGGTCTAGCACAGGGAAGATGAACTTTCTTGGCTGGTTAAAGGGGCGGTGGGACCAACAAGAGGGCTGTGGGAAGCCTAGACTCTGCTCATGATATGCATGTGCAAACTTGCTTGCCCCCAAAGTGGATTGAAAACTGCACATGTGGCTGATTAGTTTCCCACAACTGCTCCAGGGAATTCTCCAGCCTGAGCTGAGGGAATGCTTCATCTCTGCTTGGGAGCTCAGCTGTGAGACACAGATGGGATTCAGCCCCAAAGTGGTATTCTGAGCAGGGTAGGGGCAGCCATTATTGATGCTTACACAGGCAACACATCAGACCCATTCTGGATCTCTGACCCTGGCTGGATTGCCACAGCCCATATCCCGACACATGCTGAGTGCCCATGCCAGCCCCTCTTGCTCCAGCACTGCTCCCCTCTGGGACAAGGGTGTCAGTGTTGAGAAGGGAGAGATAACTCTGTTCCTCTGTTAAAGGGAACAGAGGAAGCTCAGACCCAACCCACAGGGCTTCTGCTCTAGCAACTTGAGGCCCACCATTGTCCCTGATAGGGTGGTGACAGCCACCTAGCACAGGAGAAGCCCCAGCTTACACCCGGCTATGGCCCTAGGCCCTTCATCTCCAGCACCACCTCCTACCAAGGTAATAGCTGCCAGCACACTGTGAGGAAAAATATGACTAGTCTTCACATCAAATCCAGTTCTTCCACCAAAACCGCTGGGCACATACAGACTGTATTGAGATGTTCCCACATAAGTCCACTCCTTCAAGACTGCAATAGGTAAACATTTCACTTAATTAGAGAAAGAGAAAGTTAAGTAAAGTGATAAGACAGAGGAATTTGTTTCAATTGGAAAAGCAAGAGAAACCCGCTGGAAAAACAACTAAACAATTTACCAGACAAAGAATTCAAAGCATTAATAATAAGAATGCTAACTAAACTAAGGAAAAGAATATATGAACACAGTGAGAATGTTTATAAGGAACTAGAAAATATAAAAAAGAACTAGTCAGAACTTAAAAAATATAATAATTGTAATGAAAAATACACCAGAAGGAATTAGCAGACTGGGTAATACTAGACAATTGCATAAGTGATGCGGAAGATAGAATAATGGAATAACCTAATCATAACAGCAAAAGGAAAGACAAACCAAAAAGTGAGAACAGTTTAAGGAACCAGTGGGAAAATATTAAACATACTGATACCCACATTTTAGGAGTCCCAGAAGGAGAAGAGAGAGAGAAGGGGTTAAAAAACATATTTGATGAAATTATGGCTGAAAACTTCCCAAACTTGAAGAAGGAAACATATATCCAAGCACTGGAAGCAAAGAGGTTCCCTAACAAGATGTACATAACTAGACCCACATCAAGACATATATTATCTTTAAAGTGGAAAAAGTTAAAGGGAGAATTCTAAAGGCAGCAAGAGAAAAACAAAGAGTCATATACAAGGGTTGCTCATAAGGATATCAGCTAATTTTTCTGCAGAAAGTTTGCAGGACAGAAGGCAGTGGCATGATACATACAAAGTGCTGAATAGGAAGAACCTGCAACCTGGGATACTATACCCAGCAAGATTGTCATTTAGAATTGAAGGAAAGATAAAGAACTTAGACCAACAAACACTAAAAGAGTTCACCAATACTAAACCTATGCTGAAAGAAATGTTAAAGGATCTTCTCTATGTGGAAAAGGAAAGACTATAACAAGAAGTAAGAATTTATAGGAAAGGAAAAATCTCACAACTAAAGGCAAATATATAGTAAAGGCTGAGGATCAACCACTTAAATAAGTTAGTACAAGGATCAAAAGACAAAAAATTGTAAAATCAACTATAACTACAATAATCAGTAAAGGGATAAACATGAAAAAGTAAAATATGACATCAAAAATACAGTATGTGAGGGAGGGGAGTAAAAAATGTAGATCTTTTACAATGTCTTTGAACTTAAAGGACTATTTGTTTAAAGCAAGTATAGTTATAGTTCAACCAAAAATCAAATTGATTTGGTAACAACAAATCAAAACCTACAATAGATACACAAAAACAAGAGAGAAAGGAACACAAGCATACCACCAAAGAACATTATCAAACCACAAGGGAAGACACAAAAAGAAGAAAACAACAGAGTAGAACTACAAAAAAAATTGGAAAATAAGTATTAAAATGGCAAAATGACATACCTATGAATAATTGGAATAAATGCTCCAAAATTTATTTAGCGCCCTAAATCAAAAGACATAGGGTGGCTGACTGGAAATTTTAAAAAGACCCATTTATATGCTGCTTACAAGAGACTCACTTCAGAGCTAAAGACACACACAGACTGAAGCAGAGGGGGTGGAAAATGATTCATCATGCAAAAAGAAGAAAGTGGATGTAACAATACCTATATCAGACAAAATACACTTTAAAACAAAGTTTATAACAATAGACAAAGAAGGACATTATGTAATGATAAAGGGATCAATACAAGAAGAAGATATTACATTCACTAACATATATGCACCCAATAGAGGAGCATCTAACTATATAAAGCAAATATTAACAGACATAAAAGAAGAATTTAACAATTATACAATAATATTAGGAACTTTTGCACCCCACTTATTTCAATGAAGAGATCATCCAGACAGAAAATCAATAAAGCAACAGTAGTCTTAAATGACACAATAAACTAGTTGGACTTAGATAGCTACAGGACATTCCATCCAAAAACATCATAATGCACATTCTTTTCAAGTACACGTGGAATGTTCTCCAAGACAGATCACATGCTAGACCATAAAACAAATCTCAATAAATTTAAAAAGATAAAGATTATATTAAGCATTTTTTCTGACCACAATGGTATGAAACTAGAAATCAATTACAGAAAAAAAAAATGGGAAAAACTAACACATGGAGAGTAAATACCATCTTACAAAAACCAATGGGTCAATGAAGAAATCAAAGAGGAAATCAGAAAATACCTTGAGACTAAGGAAAATGGAAACACAACTTCCAAAATCTATGGGATGCAGCAAAAGTAGTTCTAAGAGGGAAGTTTATAGTGATACAAGCCTACTCAAGAAACAAGAAAAATCTCAAGTAAACAACCTAAACTACCATCTGAAGTAATTAGAAAAAGAATAAACATAGCTCAAAGGCAACAGAAGGAAAGAAATAATAAAGATGAGAGAGGAAATAAATAAGATAGAGACCAAAAAAGCAATAGAAATGATCAATGAAACCATCAGCTGTTTTCTTTGAAAAGATAAACAAAATTGATAAACATTTAGCCAAGCCCATCAACAAGAAATAGAGATGACTCAAATAAACAAAATAAGAAATGAAGGAGGAGAAATAACAACCAATATCACAGAAATACAAAACTCAGAAGAGAATACTACAAACAGTTATATGCCAAAAAATTGGACAACCTAGAGTAAATGGACAAATTTCTAGAAATATCTAACCTTCCAAGACTGAATCAGGAAAAAGTAGACAATCTGAATAGACCAATCACTAGTAGTGATATTGAGTTTATAATGAAAAACTCCCAGCAAACAAAAGTCCAACACTAGACACCTTCACAGGGAAATTCTACCAAACATATAAAAAAGAGTTAATATTTATCCTCAAACTATTCCCAAAAGTTTAAATAAGAGGATTGGAAACCCCCATTTATTTTTCAAGGCCACCATTACCTGGATACTTGAACCAGACAAAGAAACTACAAAAAATGAATATTACAGGTCAATGATGAATATAGATCCAAAAATCCTCAAAAAATATTACCAAACCAAATTCAACAATATATAAAAAGGATAATACACCATGATCAAGTGTGATTTATTCCAGGGATGCAAGGATGGCTCAACGTTCACAAATCAATCAATGTGGTACATCACATTAACAAAAGGAAGGATAAAAATCACATGATCATCTCAATAAATGTAGAAAAAGCAATTAATAAAATTCAACATCCATTCATGAAAAAACTCTCAGCAAAGTGGGTATAGAGGGAACATATCTCAACATAATAAAGGCTATTTATGACAAACACTGCTTACATCACACTTATCAGTGAAAAGCTAAGAGCCTTTCCTCTAAATTCAGGAATAAGACAAGGATGCCCACTCTTACCATTCCTACATAGCACAGCTATAGGCCAAGAAAAAGAAATAAAGGCATCCAAATTGGAAGGGAAGACAAAAAACTCTCACTATTTGTAGATGACATGATACTATATACAGAAAACCCTAAAGTCTCCACCAAAAAAACTATCAGAGGTAATAAATGAATTCAGCAATGTTGCAGGATAAAAGATTAATATACAGAAATCTGTTGCTTTTCTATATATTATCAATGAAATATCAGAAAGAGAATGTAAGAAAATAATCCAATTTAATTGCATCAAAAAGTATAAAATACCTAGGAATAAACTTTACCAAGGAGGTGAAAGAGCTATACTCTGAAAAGTATAAACCATTGATGAAGGAATTTGAAAATGATACATACAAATGGAAAGATATCCCATGTTCTTGCATTGGAAGAATTAATATTGTTAAAATGTCCATACTACCCAACTACAAATTTAATGCAATCCTTATGAAAATATGCATGACACTTTTCACAGAAGTAGACTAAATAATCCTAAAATTTATATGGAACCCCAAAAGACTCCAAATTGCCAAAGCAATCTTGAGAAAAAATATGGAGGTATCAGCTCCCTGACTTCAGACTATACTACAAAGCTACAGTAATCAAAACAGCATGGTACTGACACAGATACAGACACATAGATCAATAGAACAGAATAGAGAGCCCAGAAATAAACTCATGAAATTATGGTCAATTAATCTATGACAAAGGAGGCAAGAATATACAGTGGAGAAAAGACCATCTCTTCAATAAGCAGTGCTGGGAAAACTGGACAGCTATATGTAAAAGATGATTAGAACATTTTCTCACACCATATAAAAAAATGAACTCAGAATAGATTAGAGACTGAAATGTAAGAACTAAAACACTAAAAGTAGAAGAAAACATAGGCAGACTCTTTGACATAAATCTTAGCAATATTTTTTTTGGATCTGTCTCCTAAGGCAAAAGAAATAAAAGTAAAAATAAACAATGGGACTTAATTAAACTTGAAAGCTTTTGCACAGCAAAAGAAATCACTGACAAAGTGAAAAGACAACTTACTGAATAAAAGAAAATGCTGGCAAATGAAATGACCAATAAGGAGCTAATATCCAAAATATATAAACAGCTCAGATAACTCAATATCAAAAATACACACAACCTGATTTAAGAAAGGGGAGAAGACTTGAATAGATATTTTTCCAAAGAAGGCATATAGATGACCAACAGGCACATGAAAAGATGCTCAGCATAAGAAAAATGTAAATCAAAACCACGCTGAGATACCACCTCACACCTCTCAGAATGGCTATCATCAAAATACCCACAAATAATAAATGTTGGTGAGCATGCAGAGAAAAAGGAACCCTTGTACACTGTTGGTGGGAATGTAAATTGGTGCATCCACTATGGAAAACAGTATGGTGTTTCCTTACAAAACTAAAAATAGAGTTACCGTATGATCCAGCAATCCCACTCCTGGTCATGTATCTGGAAAAGAGAAAACTTTAATTCAAAAAGATACATGCACCCCACTGTTCACAGCAGCACTATTTACAATGGCCAAGACATGGAAGCAACATAAATGACAATTGACAGATGACTGCATAAAGAAGATGTGGTGTATACACATGAGATATTATTCAGCCATAAAAAAGAATGAAATTCCACCATTTGCTATAACATAGATGCACCTAGAGTATATTATGCTTAGTGAAATAAGTAAGACAGATAAAGACAAATACTGTATGACATCACTTATATGTGGAACCTAAAAAATAAAACAAACTGGTGAATATAAAAAAAAAAAGAAATAGACTCACAGATATAGAGAACAAATTAGTGGTTATCAGTGGGGAGAGGGGAGAGGGAGGGGCAAGATAGGGACAAGGGATTAAGAGATACAAACTACTATGTATAAAATAAATTAGCAACAAGGATATGTAGTACAGCACAGAGAAATATAACCATTATTTTATAATCACTTTAAATGGAGTATAATTTATAAAAATATTGAATCATTATGTTGTACACCTGAAACTAATATAATATTGTAACTCAGCTATACTTCAATCAAAAATATAAATGAGATGATAGATGCTATCGAAACTTATTGTGGTAATCATTTCACAGTACAGTAAGTCAACCATTATTTTGTACACATAAATGTATACAGTGATATATGTCAATTATGTCTCAATAAAATGGGGAAAAAATTGAAAATATACACTTTGGAAAGTTTAGTGAAAAAAGGGAGACAAAATGCTAATAAAATATTGTAAATAAAAGTGAATATACCAAGAAGTGACAAAATTTTTTAAACTAAGTGTGTATATACAATTTTCCTATTAATTTAAAAATCTTAGTGACACAGATACTCTTTCGAAAAAAGAATTTCCAAAAGAATATAATAGAAAACGAAAATATATAAATAACCATAAAAGAAATCGAAAAATCAATATAATAATCATCAACAAAGATCACTGAGACTAATTGATTTCACAGGACTATTCTTTCAAGCTTTCAAGGAAAAATTATGTGCTTTACATTTAAACAATTTCTGAGAACAGGAAAAGATGGTTTAATTTTGTCAAACTAGCATAAAACTTAACACCAAATATAGAACAAAAGAAAACTATGCCCTCTTCAAAATGTTAAACACGCGAATGTCCTGTCAGAAGTTAATAGTTATTCTATAAAGAAAATTTTCTACGTATTTAGCCAAATAAATTTAATAAACCATGGATAAAACCAATCTTAACAGAGTACTTTAGCACAGTATTATATACTAAAATGCATTATAAGCTTCTGTAATTTACTTGAAAATAAGAAATGCCCTCCCTTATTTCCTCTTTACCACACTGTACACCTAATAACTATTTGCAATGTTTGGCCCCCTAGTGTTCCAAGCACTGGTGTATGCTCAAGTTCTCAGCTACCAGAGAGATGTCAGAGACCAAAGCCCATGATTATCATACATGTTGAAATCTTAAATAACAGAGATCAAACTGATGCTGGCAAGATATTCACAGAATCATTCATCATTATCTTTAGATTTTATCCTAAGAATACAAGGTTGATTTACTACTATGAAGCACATTAATAAACACTTTTAAATGTTAGATTTACAAATATGATCATTTAAACTAATGGCAAAATGGGTTCTCATAAAACAGAAGAGAGGAATATATTCCTTTATGACATTGGCAAAGATGGGGAAAGCCTGGTTACAAAGCTGGCGAGATTGCTTCCAGGTGGGCTAGCTCAGGTCCTGCTGGTGAGAGTGTCACTTGGCACAGTATTTCTGGGTGTAATTTGGTGTATTTAATCTGTAATAAATTCTTAAAAAATTACAAATTCTTAGAAGCCTTAGATTCTGAGAGAATTGTTGAGAGAGAGAGAGAAGGAGACTGAGAGAGAAAGAGAAATTGACAGAGACAGATGCATGGTTAATAGTGTCTTTAATTTATAAACTTGCTCCAGACCTTTAGAACAAGTTATCCTCCAGCCTCCTTTCCTGACTCTCACCCCCATAGCCAAGAGGCTTCAGTGTTAAGGAAAATGAAATTAATTCTCCAAGTAAAAATCATTACTGACCCCCAAGTAAGTGATATGTAAATGGTTATCTGCAATTGTGGGTTAAAATAATACTGAGGTTTTCAGGCCATATCAGGAAGACCATATCTGGCTCGGTCATCTGGGCTGCAGTAGCCAGGGTTTCCCTGAACAGCAATAACTTGAATTGCTCTATTGCCCAGGTTCCTGAGAACTGAAAGTGTGAGGACAGGCCAGTTTACCAGCTGCTTCCTTGAAAGTCCAGAGGGACAACTGAAACGGACAGCTGTGGTTCGTTCTTCAATCAGAACTTTCTTCCTTTGGGATTCTTAATGCAGTTTGGGAAATCGTATAACGTATTTTGTTATCCATTGGCTCCCTGCCTGGGAGTGTCAGCCACAGCTGTAATGCAATAATCAAGGGGTGGGTTGTGGTTCCCCTGCAGTCCTGTAGCTACAACGTCATACTAATGCATCTCCTGCACGATCACAAAGAACTCATAATGCCGGCAGTGGAGGGGCCTGGATGTCTTTGACACCTATTTGTTACCTTCAAGTTCAGCAAGGATGCAGCTGGAAAACACAAAGGCTGTAACCTAAATCCCACCTACTCACAAAGACTTGTCTCTGATTAGGTTATCTGAATAAAACATGATTTGGGATCTCACTTTCTTATTTTAAAAATCTGGGTTTTGTGGGATATGCTAGATTGGAAAAGTTTATTGTTTACCAGTTACACGTTTTACTTCACTTTTTATAGACTTCTGAGAGCAACAGCAATGAGACTGCTGAGAATATTTCATTTGTATTGAACATAATGAGAATGTGGATAAATGTGTAAGTACAAAAAATCCTGTGAACTTGTGTGTGTGTGTATGCGTAGATGTACGTCTGTGTCTTGTAACTATGTATGTATTTTTCCATGGCAACAATAGGAGACAAATAGAGCAATTAGCAAAATTTTTCAAATTATTTTAACCAACCCTTTGCCATTCTGAAATTTACCAGGATATGTATTGATATTTACTTAGCTTCTTCCTCTTTTGACCACATTTTTAGGACTTGATGCTTATAACAAAGAATAGTCTATTAAATATTTAAAAGCATTCCAAAGCAACTTTGTCACTGCTATAGCAATTTTATGATTAATTTTTCAATTGGCCCTCATTTAAAGGCCTAAAGCAAATTTTGTTTTGTGAAGAACAGTGAGTGATGGAAGAATTCTATTGCAAAGACTTTATTAAAATAAAATATTCTGAAGTGCACAATTTAAAGAATGTGATTTTATGCTGCTAGTACAATTTAATAATGTCATTTACACTAAGTTTGATGGAATGGCAGCACCAGAATAATGGAACACACTAGAAAGTCATTAAGCTAAATATTAAAAATGTTGTTTTATACTTTTAGGGATGTAAATAATTTATAGTGTGGAACTGACAATCAGGATGAGAAGCAGGGAGTGGCTGCAAAATATCTCTGGCCAGTGTAAATGTAAGATCTGACTGATTTTAATATATAGTCCTGTGATTCATTCATGGTACATTGAGGTACATTATGCTAAAGGAACAAAACAATGTAAGGTCTAGTTGAAGGGTCACCAAAGACTCACTTGGGCCAGTCACTTAACTTCTTAGTTCCTCAATTTTATAATCTGTAAAATGGGCTCATTTTCACAATGGAATGAGCAGAGGCACTTTGAGAATATGGCTGTAATAGTAGTAGGAAAAACAAAGGTAGTGCAGTGGACCATGGCCAGGTTAACCACATTGCTTTGTTCTTAATGCTTATGAGGGTAAAATTGTGGGACAGATTCCAAGAAACAAAATTCTACTTTAAAAAAGCTCTTAGAAGAGCATGCTTTGCTGCTTTCTCCATATGTTACATTTTTCTCACCTTAACTAACGTTTTTCGTCACTAAAAACATCCATTCCTTCATGATTTTACTGTGTATCTGTCTCGTCATATATTTTAATTCTCACTCATATCTTGCTCATTTCCATAGTGGTTCTTAGTTCAAATGTAAGAGAAAGGAAACTTATCAGTCCCGTTTATTTTCCAGTGCCAAGCCATGGATCATATGTCACTAGCAAGCAGGAAGACTGGCTGTTATTGAGATAGTGCCAACCCTGGTCAATGGAGGTCAAATGTTTATGATAGAAAACATTGCTGTGGCAGCAAGAGACCCAAGGCATGGAAATTTCACTAACAGGTGCTCGTGGACAAGTAGGTGCTGATGGAAATCATATGTTCATCTTGACATTCTGAACTACTTCCAGCTTCTTGAAAGTGATATGATCTTTCTTTTCTCTGGGTCTTTGTAGATACTGATTTTTCCTGTTTCATTTCTCTGATGTATCCTGAACTTTGCTCAATAAATAAGCTCACTCCCTTGATTTGAACCTCCAACACCCCTTTCAATATGGAACTCTGTCTTGGCATTTGCCCATGCATGCTTTCAATGAGCTGTGCTCATTGTGAGTTGGGGAAATAGAATCTTGACAAGTGGGTTGGAGAAAACTAACATGAATAAAGTGTAAATACTTTCTTTGATTGGTTAAAAGCTATCTAAGCAACATCATTGCTACCCTGCGGATATCTCTTCCACTTTTTGATTTTGTGATGCATAGAAACAACCAAGCAAATAAATAAAAAGATCAAACTCTGGGAGAAAGGAAGCTGAAAAGGTAAACAGAGGGTATCTCTTTCATTAGTATGCAGAGTTGGAAAAGTGAATAGGCTGAGAAAAAGAGGAGACCAAATCTTCTAAAAAACAAGCTGCTCAGGGAAACTTTGTTGGAACAAGCTTGACGTTGGAGAACAAGTTGCTGAGAAGTGATTTTGACTGTCTGAAGCGGTAGAACTAGTGATGAAGCTCTTGCATTTGACCTTAGATTTTTTTCCTTTCAAAAGTGTATCTAAAATGTTTTCTGCTATAATAGTTAATATGGGTTAAGTTAATTTTTTAATAACATGATTTTTGGAGCTAAAAGGAGATAAAGTCTACTTGTCTCTATGATAAGCTAACTAACCAGTAGTTGAAAGCCTTCCATCTTGGGTCATGTGACTGACACTCTACTACCACCTTTTGGAAACTCACCTGTCTGGTCCCTCTGTTTGAGTCATTATTAACTCAACTCATTAACTGCAAAATTAAGGATAGTAATCACAGTGTGAAAACAGGTAGATGCAGTAATGAATGTGATAATGGAAAGAGCTAGGACTTCTTTCACTTCTGAAAAAAAGAAAAAGAAATAAAAACATTAGCTTTCATGTATGAGAGGGCTGAATTAAACCCCAATTTTAGGATCTACCCTTTATGTAACCTCAAAAAACTTTCTTCAATCATTTATTCGTTCATCCATCAGATATAGAATGAGTATATAAAATGAGTGTTCATTATGTGCCCACAACTGTGCTAGATACTAAACACAATGATAGCAAAACAGGGGAACCTATGTCCTCCAGAAGTCTAATCCAGAGACTACTGTCAACTTGTATTTTAAATATTAATACAGTTTTCTTTCTTTTTTTTTAAGTTGGGAGATATATGATGAAGTAGTTTAATTCTTTCTCCCAAATTTGAAGGGTTATTATGAAAATGAGATACTTCATAGTACATGGTATAAGTACTTCACACATTGTAAATATTTATAATAAGTGGTATTTATTATTTCCAATGTCTTCCAAAATGTTTAATATGGGATTATAGTAGTACTAGTAATAAATATTAAGAATAGAATCAAGTGAAAATTTTAAATTACTGAAGTCAGAGAGATAAGTGCAGTGGGTGAGATACAATTTGTGTCATATATAAGAAGAATAATGTTTTCCCAGTGATCATATATGCCATAAATTCCTTTTTGGAAGCTATTGGGAAATAAACTATAAAATATATACTATTAATTGTTCTAGAAAGACTTTATGAAAAACAGGCTTTTATGAGCTATTTAAGTAAGGGGAGGGAGAAAAGTAGATGAGTTTAGATAGGGAGGCTGTTCTGAGTTTAGAGTGCAGCTTGGGAGAAGGTTTGGCTGTGGGTGGAAGTGAAATGCAAATAGGAAGAAGGCTGTTTGCACATGTGCTCAAAGAAGCAGAGTTAAGCTCCACAGAGGGATAAAGGAATTTAAGGGGAATGAAGGATAAAGGAGCAGTGATTAAATAGATTCATCCAAATCCAAGGTATAATAGATGACTCCAAAGTGAAATAGCATACTCCATGGTTAAAATGATGGGCACAGTGGAGGGAAGGGACTACTGAAGTCAGAGGGTACCCTGGTGGATTGTGAGAGAGGCTTGCTTCCTAGAGATTGAAAGGAAGACGAAAATGATAGGAAAGTGTCCGTTCTTGGGAATACTGCTTGGAATTACAGCAATTTACTGCTTGTTTTGTTCTGTTTTAATTGTGATAAAATGTATATAACATAAAAATTTTAAGTGTACCTTTCAGTACAGTTATGTATATTCACACTGTTTGTGAAGCAGATCTCAAGAACTTTTTCATCTCGGGGAATGGGGAAACTATATAACCATTGAACAACAACTGCTCCTTTCTCCCTTGCCCTCTAGCCCTGGGCACACACTTTGTTTCCATGAGTTTGACTACTATTGGTCCCTCATATAAGCAAAACCATACAGTAGTTCTCTTTTTTTGTGACTAGCTTATTTCATTCAACATAGTGTCTTCAAGGTTTACTTGCCTGTTCTAAACCCTTGGGAGAAGTGTAACTAATCAGAGAAGCTACCTTGGCGATGGTAATGACTATAAACTTTCTTCCTGGAAACTTGTGGGAATCAGATCTCAACCAGGGCTCTAGGATTGGGGGGGCAGAGGGGAGGATAAAGAGATGGAGGGGAAACAGCTTAGACAGAGAAGAGTAACAGTAATATGGATGAAGCTTGGGAAGCAAATAGAGCCTGAAAATATAACCAGAGGTCACCAGGAAAAGAAAATGGGGATTGGGAACATTTTATACTGTGACCTAGATTGAGTACTGGTTCTATGGAGTGAATGGGAACTCCCCATGGGGACAGTCTATTTTGGACTCTGACGCCGGACAAGAAATCTGGAGAGCATGTCTTTAAATCAGGCCATGTAATAAACAATCCAAGCTTTTACCCAGGCAAAGACTAATTTCTAATTAAGTCCTAAAGAGGAGTCTGAAAGAAGAGTGGAGCAGATGATGTGGGAAATGAATCAAATGTCTAGTATTGTGTGCTTCTTGGAGCCTTTATATGTCACTGTCTATGTCATCTTTCATTCAAATGTAGACTGTGAAGAATTATAAAAAAGTGGCCATATTTTCCAAGATGACATCAATTAGTGTGTATTGATGGGAAATTTAAGATTATTGTGCATTATGGGAAAGCGTAGCTGGGTAGACATGGGAAGACTTTATAAGTATAGCACAGAGCGCTAGTTGTTACTACTTGAATTATGTAAATAAGTTGTTTCTGAAGCAGACATAGTTCTTCAGGTTATTCCTGGAATTCCTAATACCGTAAACTATGAGTAGATTAGGCCAACACTGGTAGTATTCTTTAATTCATTTATTCTTCAATCTATTCTGCAGTTTTTTATTAAGTACCTACTGTATGCCAGGTCATATTCTAGGTGTTGGGAAAATAGAGAAAGATAAAGCTTCTGCTCCCATGGAGTTGACATTCCGTTGGTAGTGGACAAGGAATAGAAAATAAGAAGAAATAAGTTATTGAACACACAAGATAATTTTAAGTCATGATATGTGTGATACAGAAAATAAAATAGGATGATGTGATAAAAAGTCATGAGGTGGTGTGAGGCTTGGGTCATAATGAAAGACTCCTCTGGGGTGGTGACATTAGAGCTGAGACCCTAAAGACAAGAAAGAAGTCAGTTGGCAGTGGGAGGATGGAGGGTGGCTGGTGTAGGAACAAATACAAAGGCCTAAAGCAGAAATGAGTTTAAAGGGGTCTCTGAGGTAGGAAGAGAGTATGGGGAGGGAGGAGTGGAAGGAGATGCAGTTGGAGAGAAAGACCTGGTCTGATCATGTAGGCCATGGCATGGCACAGAATGGGAATCTTATTCTTAGTGTAGTGGGATGCCATTTGCTGAAGAGCAACAATTATTTTTTTAAGACCAAAATATCGACTTTATTACTGTTAAATTGATATTGGAGAATGTGACCGAAGGATCATTATTCCTGATGAAGTTGATATTTGCTGGAATGTGACTAAACTATCAACTTTATTATTAATAAAACAAGTATTGGAGAATGTGGGTCATGTCTGTGGACAAGTGGAGGGTCTACCCCTATAGACACATGGGGGCAGAAAGCAGAAAGGGCATGCTGGAAGGTCATCTATTCCAAAGGGTTCACTGGAGGAGTTTTAAGTAGGAAGTGACACTATACAATTTCAGAAGTACAGGAAAAGTTCCTGTGATTTGAATTCCACCATTAGAGATGTATTTCTCTGCTTCCTTCCTTGGTTTATCAAACATTTACTGAGAATCTGTCACCCATCCATCAGTGTGCTGGGTGCTGGTGATCCACACATGAGTTCCAACCCTCAGGGATCTTCCAGTTTCATGATGGAGATGACAAGTTAACTAGTGCTGCTGGAGGTTTGAACCAACAGAGGTTCTTTGAGGGAAAAAAAACCCATGTTTAGGAAAACTCTAGAATGGGCTGTTTTAAATGATAAAACATAAGATCTCTAAGGGGGTAGTATGATGGTAGAGATTTGGACAGAAAAGCAAAACTGATCTGGATAATAAAATATCAGGAATTTGGGGTTTTCATATTGGCCTCCAGGACTTGGAATAAAGCAGGGGGAGGAGTGGGAAGCATTTTGGAAGCAGAGGGGCCCAATATGGCAGGCGGACTGGGTTCTAGGGAGAGAGAAGCCATTTTCAAGGAACTGGGATGTAAAGTTATTTCCTGCCCTGGGCTGGAAATTATCTCCTATTATTTATGGCATTATTTTGAAAAAATCTTTCATGTACAACAGTCCTGTATTCCTGGTAAATTAGAGGCACACAGAAGAAAGGGAAATGTCTGTTCTGGGGGTGAAATGCTAGAAAGAGACCTGTAGCTCGCAGAGGTAGGACAGTGAAAGGGAACAGGAAATCAGAGTGAGCAGTGGCGGGGATATAAGCCCCTTGGAAATGCAAGCAAATAGAGGAGACTGCGGGGGGCTTTCCCCCTGAGCCATCTTATGTACGTATTAAAGGAAAAAAGTGATACTCCAGAGGGAATGAGGACTTGGGAACTCTTGGGTGGCGAATATTTGGGTTACACAGAAAATTATTGCATAGAATGGTAAATTTGCATAGAATCGATAAACTTGGCACAGAAGCCTGGGGGTTAGGGCAAGTTCCCAAGGAGGGCAGTAGAAGGTAGCTGTGAAGCTGAGGACGGGGTGGGGCGTGGGGTGTGGGGGTTGGGGAGGCTTCCCAGGCCCAGGAAGGTGCAGAAGCACACAGCTGTTCAGGCAATTGCAAGTTAGTTCCTAGTACCTGAAAAATCGGGCTGAAGGTGGTGAGACTGAAGGGTTATTGAGCATCAGATCCCAAAGACGTTTCTAAGCTGTGCTCTGGGCCCTATCCTGAAGGCAGTGGGGTGGCAGGGGGAGGGGGTTTTCTGAAGGACTTTATAAGGAAGTGACACATAAGACTTTTTTGTTGAAGTGTAGTTGATTTATAATATTATATTAACTTCAGGGGTACAACATAGTGATTCAATATTTTTATAGATTATGCTCCATTTAAAGTTATTACAAAATAATGGCTGTATCTTCCTGTGCTGTACAATATATCCTTGTAGCTTATTTATTTTATACATAGTAGTTTGTATCTCCTAATCCCATACCTCTGTGTTGTCCCTTCCGCTTTCCCTTCCGCACTGGCAATCACCTGTTTGTTCTCTGTATCCGTGAATCTGTTTCTGCTTTGTTATATTTCTCCTTTGTGATATTTTTTTAGACTTTGCATAAGTGATAACATCTTTTAAACTGTGTTTATGCAAAGGACGGCTTCAGGCAGATTGAGAGTTGATTAGGAAATGAGTGCAGGCTTCTTTGGAGGCTCTTCCCACCTCTCTGCCCTCCTGTTGTGACTTCCAATCATCCCAGACTCTCAGGCCATATCCTGGGGCCAGGATGCCCTCCTGCCCCTCGGGGCGTCACGTGACATGGTCTGGTCTTACTGTCCTCCCTTCTTTTCCTCATCACAGATCCCTGTTCACCCGTCTAGAGGCCTTGTTCTCTGCTAAAGAAGAGCTGTTAAAGAACTTGCTCCTTCTGAGGAACATCTTCACACCAGGGCCCGGGTGGGGGGTGAACTTGCAGTGACTCTGTACCTTCCCCAGACCACAGTCTGTGCTTCATATCCAGCACCTGGCACCTTGCCTGGGATGCAGTATTAGACCAACACAAAAATCTAATTAATCATTGCAACCACTTTATCTTGTTCCAATTTAGAGATGAAGAAAGATTTTTAAGCTTATCCAGGGTTATATACTTGCTGAGTGGCCCAGCGAGGATTTTAAGGGAGGTGGTTGGCCTCCAAAGTTCAGGCTTGTCATTCTATCATGATGCGCTGCTTGCAGTGGCATAATTAACATGAACTTCAAAAAAGAAGCCGGCGGTGTGTGTCATTTCCATGTTCTGGTAGAGTGATGGAGAAATTCGATGTGGACCTAGGATAATTAAATGGATACATAACTTGTTGAACAACCATATATAAAGGCATTGATGGATGAGCCAATGAGGGCTTGGAGCAAGATGCCTCATGGCTAACCCAGTGTTAAGTCCTCACTTACGTCCTCCTCAGCAATTTTGTTTATGACTGGAATGAAGATATATGGGTAATATTTATTTAGCTTGTAGTCACACAAATGCCAGAGGTATAACAAAAATGACAGACTCACAGTTCAAAATGATCTTAACAAGCTAAAATATTGGGCTCAATTTTCCCCAACTTTTTGCTAAGAAAAATTCCATATATGAAAAATGTTGAAAGAATGCTATAATGAATACTCAGGTACTGAGTACTTAGGTTAAACCATCGTTAATATTTTATCGGTTTTATTTACCTATCTTTCTAAATATTTATTCTTTTAACAATTTGAAAGCAAGGTGCAGACCTCATAAAATCTGACTGCTAACTACTTCCCTATCTTCTAAAAATACATCCTTCTCTATCGCTCTAACAATCATACCTAAGAAAATTAATAGCAATTCCCTAAGTTTATAATATCCAGTCCATATTCAAATTAAAAAAAATTTTATTGCGGTAAAATATGTGTAATATAAGTAACATTATTCTTTTGATCATTTTTAAGTGTGCAGCTCAGTGGCATTAAGTACATTCACATTGTTGTGTAACCATCAACCACCATCCACCTCTAGAACTTTTCATCAACATCCTCAATTTTTTTTTTTTTTTTTTTGCGGTACACGGGCCTCTCACTGCTGTGGCCTCTCCCGTTGCGGAGCACAGGCTCCGGACACGCAGGCTCAGCAGCCATGGCTCACGGGCCCAACCGCTCCGCGGCACGTTGGATCTTCCCAGACCGGGGCACGAACCTGTGTCCCCTGCATCGGCAGGTGGACTCCCAACCACTGTGCCACCAGGGAAGCCCCATCCTCAATTTTTGATTCACTGAAGTTGATATGAAATTTTGTAGGAACAGTACATATAATCTAACACTTGGATCTAAAAGCCAACTTCATAAGCACAAGTCTGAGAAGGTAGGAACATATGTGTAGCATGAACAAAAAACAATTAGAAATTTTAGTCGACAATAAGTTCAAGAAGTTTGTGAGTGTCAAAAAGTGAGTGCAAAGTTAGCCTGAAGTATAGTCCTGGACTCAGGGAAAGAGAGAAGTCTGTTTTCTTTTGCTGCTCAGACCCCACGGGGAATACTGTGTCCAGTTCTGGGATCCATACCATTAGGTAGTCAGAAAACTGTTGTCAGGAAGGTGAAGGGATTTTAATAAGGCATCATCTGAGAAAGAGAGGAAGAAATTGGGTATTTGGGGCTTGTGAAAAAACCAAACATTAACACCTTAAGTAAGAGATGTCATTTTAACTGCCTTGGAATATTTAAAGGACTCCCATTTGGAAAGTAAATTTGTTTTGTCTAAGAGGTGGTTCGAGGGCTGATAAGAGGAAAGTGCCATGGGAAAGGCTTCAATTTGGTCTAATAATTTAATCATAATTGCTGGAGTTGATTGAAAGTGTTGCCTTAGGAAGTGGCTTGTTCCCTGTCACAAATGGCATTCACTGTAATACTTGGTAGAGGAAATCCAAGCACTGAGTGGCTTTTTAGACAAGATGATTTTAGGGTTTCTTCCGGATTATGTTTTGTTTAGGATTCTTTCAGTTGCAAGAAACAGATCCAAATAGTTCCTTCTTAGGTAGAAGAGGAATTTATTGCAAGAATGCTTGAACTGTTGCATTTGAGCAGTGGCAGGGATGAACACTGAAACTCAAGTAGGGCAGAGCACGCACTCTCTCTCTCTCTCTCTCTTTTCCCCTTCCTCCCGCCTCTCCTCCCTCTGACTTACTCTGTTCTCTTTCTCACTCTTGTCGCACTCTCTCTCTAGCTCTGGCCTCAATCTTTCTCACTGATTTGGCAGCAGCCTGGTCAGAAAAAAAGGCTGCTGACTGTTTCTGAATCTTAAGATGCTTGGTTGAAAAATTGTGGAGACATGCTCTGTGTTATCAGTCAACTCTGGCTAGGAAAAAAAAATGAGGATGAACAAAGTGGCTGGAGGTGTTAAATTGTGAACTCTTTCAGGTAATGAGGGACCCTATGATGGGAGTTCAAATGCTACGAAGGACACGGGTGAGTGTTAAGACCCTGTACTGCCTTCAGTGTCATGAATGGCCAGTCCTGAAGGAAAATCACACCATCTGCAGAGTCCTTCATGGCAATCTCAAGCCACCCTGAAGGATAAACTGCTGGAAGGTCACCTGGATGGCCACATGAAATGTTGTAACATAGTTGGGGGCTACTGGGAAATCCCTGCTACCCACAGACCAGCCAGAAATGCAGCAAGTAAAGTAAGGCTTTCTTTTCTGAGTAAGTAGGAGGAACTGTGAGACAAGGGCAGCTTAGGCTCTGCAAACATTTTCATTGTGGCTGAAAGCTAAGGGAGAGGCCTGAGACCATGGGACAGTAGCTGAGATCCCAGCCTTTTAGTAGAAAAGTCCATTCTTCCTTTATACACAGGGGAACTGAAGGTCCTCAAGGTGAAACAACAATGCAGTGGCAGAAGTAATCTCAAACATGGGAGTTCCCTGGCTCCTGATATTTCTTCTGTTCTCTACACCATCCTGCCTCTGAGAAATTGAAATGGTCCTATGGTCTTTCACCCCATGTCCTCTGCCTGCCTTTTGTCTGTGGAAAAACTTTAGCCAAAGAATAGATTTAATCAGAGAAGTGAGAAAATGCAGAAACAAAGGAAAACAATCCAACAAGACTAAATAACAATAGTTTAGTCATTAAGCAAAGTCAAGGACTTTTAGTCCCTCCTCAAGGGCTATAGATAATATTCTGAGCCATATCCTGTGAGCTGTCTTACTGAAACCCTCACCAGGTGAAAGAAGTCAACTACATGATGACCAGACTGTAGCCATGACATAAGTTGCCACAATTCTGAGAACTGGCCTCAAAGAAATGGGGACAAACCAACCATTGAACTGAAGATTAATTATACTTAAAACAATGAAGATGACCCTGGTCAGACCACTGCTGACCAATTTCAAGATGATTGTAGGAGCTGACTGTGCTGTTTCCGCATGTGGCCCCCTCCTTCGTCTAGAAAAGCTCTTGCCCACTGATTGTCAGGGCGGAGTTGGCCTTTGGACAGGAGTCTGCCCTCCCCACCTGTCGCCAACATCCAAAATAAAGCAAACTTTCCTTTCCACCCAACTTGCCTCTTTATTGGCATTTGAGCGGTGAGCAGCCGGACCCCACTTTCAGTTACAAAATGCTTACAAAATGACCTTCTCTCTAGAGAGGACCCGTATAACTTCCTAGGCGTTTATGGTTTGAGAAGGACCCAGGCTTCGCTCTCAGAAGGAGGACAAATGTCCCCAAGCACCAGGTCGTGAGGTCATTGCCAGGACACCAACTGAGGAATTTTCCATTTTAATTTTTGTACTAGTTCTTTTTTAATTTGCTGAATATCACGTGCATGCACACTAATTTTACTATGAAATTATTCATCCCTGGGAAAATTCTACAAGTCATAGCAGGGAATTCAGAGAGAGCACATAAACATGTTACATATCCCTGGGAGCTGAGTCTCCTCCCTCTGCTACTGCCCACCTCCTGGCTTTCTCCCTCTAAGGCTGACCTGGAACAGGACAGATCCAGAAGGGGAGGCAGGCTTCGGAATGAATGGTTGTTAGTGCAGCTAACCTGGCTTTTGTATAATCCACCGTGAAAGTGGAAGTAGAACGATGCTGTTGATGCTGGCGACAAGGATGATAATAGGTTTCAGGTGGATCTGCTTTGCTGTTCTGAGAATGTTGTCCAAGTACCGGGGTAACTGATGAACTGAGAGCTAAAGGGAGTGCATGCGATGCTTCTCTGAAAATCCATAAGGGGAATGCCAATGGTTTGAATGTTTCATTATATTTTATATTTCATAAGATGCTGCAGGGTACAGAGAGAATCAAATGTAATGGTGAAAAAAGGAGGAGCAGGAGTGATGAGTCCTGGAATTGAAAATAATCATCACCCTTGGTTACTGTGGGTAAATAATAAAAACCTTGGGAGGAAAAAGGTGATGCCTGAAAATAGCAACCCTGACGTGGACCTAAATAGGTCTACAAAACACAATTAGGACAAAAGAGAGACAACCTTACTTTCTCTTCCCAAACATTGATGCCAGAAAATAGAAAAGGGGTACCATTTGGGAGAATTTGTTACAGAATATAACAGTGGCAACAGTGACAACGAACACGTTCTGGTCTCACAAGGAGTTATGGATGAAACCTATGTCAGTGAAAAATGTGCCTCATGTGAAAGCTACAGCGCTTGCAAGTATATGGCTTTTCTCCTCCCTGCATCTCTTGATATGGAACACATAATCTATGGGAGACGTATGCATGTTCATGCACAGAATAAATCAAGAGTGAGCCCAGCAGGCTTGGAATGTGAAACAAGGCCAGGAAAGAGAGCCCACTGCTTTTCTGTTACAGCAATCTGATAGCCCCCAAATGTTCCCGGCCATCTGTGGGAATATCTGCTTTTGAGGGTAGGCTTCTAGAGGGTAGCAGCGTGTCTTTTTAATTTCGTCAGCAATACAACTTTTAAATGACTACTTGGATGTCAGAACTTAGGCAATATGTGGGATGGTGTTACAACTTTCCCCCATTAAGTTGTGTTTTAAGCACAAAAGGCTACCTGTTAGACAAATTGAACACCATTCACGTGAAAAGCGTTGCCACAGGTAGCTCAGGGAGGATTATGTAGATGGTGTGCAGCTTGTTAAGGCAGAGACTTTCACCTTTTTTGTTGGCGACCAACACTTAACACATTTTACATTGAGATACATTACACACACACACACACACACGCCCATACAAACACACGAAAGATGTTTATGAAATAATAATTACCCTAGCTATGTGCAATGTTCCCTAATTTTCCCATTCCATTCCATTTTATTTCCTCCCTAATTGGTTGTGCCTTCTGTTTGAACCACTCTGCATTAAGGGGCCCGAAGAGACACAGCAGAGCATCTGTGCTCTATCAAACAGGCTGACTGTAACCCCTAGGAGGGACGAGCCATCACCAACACCCAGCACAGCGCATAGTGTATTAGTATCTGTAAAAAGATACTAGTGATGCTAACTTCTTGGTATTGCTGTGAGAATGAAATGATCTAGAACAGTACTTGACACATAGTTGGCCATCATTTTTATTGGTAATATTATGATCAAAGACGCAGTGGCAATTTCTGTCAAGCACGGCCAATTTACTTGGCCGTTCTCTTATTCGTTCATTTCGGCAATGCCTCCTACATTTCCTGAACAATGCAAAGCATTTTACATTCACTACAGTTGTTACCTTCTCAACAACTCTGTGAGGCGGGGACTATTAGTCTCAGTTTATAGATGAGGTTTAGGGTGGTGAGCTACTTGCCCAACATACCATATCTAGTCCTTGACTCCAAAGTCTGAGCCATTATATGGACGGAAGCAGAGTCGAGTAGAAGGTGTTTTAGACAGATAGATTGGCAATTGCAGAAGTTTGGGGGAGGGTCCTAACACTTTATTTCATACATGTCATTTCCCCTCTCACCTTTGGAAATACTGTGAATTGGATAAATGTAAGGAAGGCAGACAGGATACGTATCATTTGCGACATAAGAAAGGAATAAGAAAAGTATGGGTTTACTTTCTTTCAAGTTCCCATACAGCTACTTCCTTTCAGAAGCTGCTTCTCCTCAGTCCTGTGAGTATGATACTGCTGTGGTGGGCAGACTGGAGTCATCAGAAGGGATTAGAACTCCAAATTTGATAGAGGTCAAGGAAATGTGGCAAGAGATAGGTTATCTGCAAAGCTGGAACAAGAGACAGCCAAGGTCAAATGGGCAAATCTGAGACAATGGAGTACCAAGTAAATAAGAACATTTAAATGGATAAGACTCTGGATTTGGTATCATCAGGGAGTGCAGGTTGGATGGGCAGTGACTAATTTCTTAGGGTGAATTTTATCTATCCAGTTGCAACTTTTGAATGGCTGGGGCTACCTACCATCTTTGGCCTAAGCTTTCATTTTTGAAACCCAGCTTCGTTAAGGGTGGCCATTATAGCCACCAAGTTCAAGAGCCGGTGGCTCTTTCTTCATGCAAAATTCCACTCCTTATTAATTATAACTTAACCTGCTTATTGAAAATTTCTTTTCCAATTTATATCCTCAGTGAAGTGAAGCCACATTTTCATATGTCATATGAAAATATTTCATGTTTATTGCACTTCCTGTCTGGTTCTCCAAGATGAGATTTGAAAATCAATTCACTCTTGCTTGTCTTGAAGGAAATCAAGGGCTGTCTACCTGTTGATCATCTAGTTTGGTATCATGGGAAAAGAGGCTGCACTTAATGCCAATGGCCTGTTTCTGAAGGAGATGTTTAAGGTGTTCTTAATGCCGAGTGAGAAACCCTCTCTTGTGGAAACATGAAGGGAATTTCCTTTCTAAGAATGTTCTTGTTACAAGTTTTTCACCCTACTCTGATTTTCCTGTAAAGTTTGCTGGACTTTTTACTGATGTATCCTGATCCATCTTGAGTTATACCTTCCCTACTTGGAAACCTAAGATTAAATGCCCTTTGACATGAATGACTTTCATGATCTGGTGTGTTCTATATGCCAGAGATTTCCACTATTATCAATCTCCTTCTCCATTTCCAGGCAGCCTCTCACCATTCTTACCAAACTACCAAATAACCACACATATATGCACATTTTCAAAACATTTAACCTGGTACACCATGAACCATGGGCACTGGCCTTAACCACTTGGTATTGCCTGACTAATAGCCTAGTTCATTAGTATTTCAAATTAGCATTCCAAATCGTACATATCTGGGAAAAAGGAGATATTTCTTAGTACTTCCTATTGGTACAAATAGGAGGTTTAGAATCAGAATTCCTGGACTGTCCTTTGAATAACATGCTCAGCTCTAACACTTCCCTTCTGCTGGGGTCCACTTCTCACTTTGTTGGGAACTCATGGACTCCTGTCTGCTTTGTAAAGCTCTTCTTTATCCACTGCTCATTGTTACTGCCAGCAGTTTTATTCTGTTGGTTTCTCTGAGCTGATGTTTTTACCTGTGAAATGTCCTTGCCTCCTTTACTGTCTCTTTTTCTGCTGATCTCTAATATATCACCAAACAAAGTTGCATGGGAATATATGTTTACTGAAAATCTAGGGAAGTTAAAGAACATGGCAGTGACTTAGGAAGAGTACGTTAAATTCTCCTTTAAATATGACATTTACCAAAACTCTATCCATTTTCTAGGGGAAAAGCACTCAAAAGTTAAACCCTTCAGAGAAAGTTCTCTCTAGTAGGGTTTCTCAATGTCAGCACCATTGAAATGTTGGGCCAGACAGTCCTTTGTTGTGGGGCTGCCCTGTGCATTGTAGGGTGTTTAGCAACATGTTTGGTTCTATCCTCTGGATGCTGATAGCACTTTCCCAGTTATGATGACCAAAGATATCTCCAGACATTACCAAATGTCCCTGGGGAGGCAATATCACCTGTGGTTGAGAACCAATCCTCTCAAGAGACTTACTCTTCAAACTGTGGTCTACAAAGTAGCAGCAGCAGCAGCATCTGGGACCCTGTTAGAAATGCAGACTCTTGTCTGTGCCCCAGGTGTACTTCATCAGAGTGCATTTTGACATGATCCCCTTATATGGACCTTAAAGGTTTTGCAGCCCTCCCCTAGAGAATGTCTCCCATTCGGTACCTCTTCTGCTCTATGATCAGATCCATTGTTTTCTCAGACCTCCTAATCTTTTTTGGATAAATTCCTACATTTTGAGGAAAATTCCTCAAGCTGCTCACAGGTATTTGTGTTGACTCAAGAGCCATAGCCTTCCCCCTTCCTTCTAACAGATCTTTCCCTCAATTCTGAGTTATTAAAGCTATAACAATGCTCCAGAGGCTCTAGAATAATATCCCAGAAGACGAGCCTGGGTGGGAGAGGGGAGGGGGAATTTGGGTCAACAGGCCTGTAGGGAAAGCTCGGATGGGTACTGTCACTCCATGTCTGTCCACTTTGATGTTTCCTTGCTTATAGGATTTGAAATTAAGCCTAGGCTGGTTCTGTAGATAGTGCTGTTATCCAACATGAACTTATAATCCACTTGAAACATTGAACATTGAAACATTGAAAGTCTATCAATCTTTTACCAATTACTCTCCTCATTTCCAGCAGTCTTTAAGTTTTAGAGTACAATATCGTTGGTTAACACTCCTTCCCAATGAATTAATTTACACACTTGAATACTGTACCAGCAGGGCTAATATACCTGTGTTATTTTGACACCTAATATCCATTTTCTTTTAAAACTGTTGTTTGGTCATCTATTTTAATATTCTTGAAATTTAGAACTGGGGCATACACACACTTTCAAATACTTATACCCTTTACATCTCAATTCATAGGTCACTGTTTAACAGTTAAGGCAACTAGTAGAATACACACCCACACGTGTTCACATACACACAGTTGTCAGTTGCTGGGAGACAGTGTGAAAATTGGGAGCCATATAATTATAGACTTAATAGGTCTGGGTATAGTGTGAGACAAGAAACTTACCTAGGGAACAAATGCTGTCTCCCAGGTTCCTGAAAGTGCTGACTTTGGTTCTCACCCTGAGACCTAGTATCTCCATTCTGTGAGTGGCTTGTCTTCTTCCAGAGTCATTTTTGTGTCATCAAAGTCATGGGTAACAACCAATGTCCCTATTGTTTCAAGATTTTTGCTTTTTGTTTTTATTGTTCCCTACATTGTTTTCCTAGTCTCAAACTTTAGTCTTTTAATTTCATGAAGTTTGGCCATCCTGATTTATCTTCGATGAAGATAACCCCAGTAACTTGAAGATTAGGAAAGATAGGATTCAGAAGACCAGACTTAGAATTTTGTTTCCCAGATTCATTATCCCCATATGCCAATTATCAATTTATTGCCGTCTCACTCCAAACCCACTCTCCTTTGCACAGTTTTTTGATACTGAATCTGGATCCTATACAGATTTCTCTTTTGCCAACTAGCTTCATGTTAAGCGTTATCAGTAGAAGATGCTAGAGGAGCTCAGCATGCATCCCTGGTTCTGTTGCCTTTCTTCTTGCTTCTACAGTGCAGTGGCTGGCAGGTACTTTCATGTGTACCTTCATGTGACAGACCAAGTGATACACATTCTCCAGCAAGTTTTTCTGGCACTTTAGCCAGCATCTTCTCAGTGAGTTTTGCAGGCACCTCAGCAAGGGGCTTTTCAATGAGTACCAGCACTCCAGTGGGCAGTTTCCTTGACAGTGCAGCCAGGGAGACTCATGAGTGTTCACCCACGTCAGTGCCCACCCCCAGCGAGTTTCTCTGGCACTCCAGCGGGCTGTCTTCTGCTTGACAGTCCCACTCTGTGGTACCTCCGTGAACTTCAGTGTCTTCCAGGGGTCTGCAGCCGCACCCTCTCCAGCAAGGTCTACATCTCAGTCTTGAGGAGAGACGAATCGGGACTTCCAAGTTTGCTTCTTTCTTGAGAATTCTCTCTCATTTCTACAAGTAGCAGCTAGTCCCTTCATCTGCTCTTTCAGTAATCCTTAGGTTTCTCTTTACCCGCTTTTAGTATTATTCCTCTTTTGCCTATTTAATAATTCTGTATGTAAAATTTTTCTGTTCAGATTGGTTGGTGTAGTTTCTGTCTCCTGACTGACTCACCCTCCGGTCCAAAAGAGAGGGTTTACTAAAACCTGAATCTACTCTACTTTTAGAAGGTGTCTGCAGGAGAGACAGGGCTCTTATAAGGATCCTCACCCATTTCCTTGTAGATAGATTAGAAATGGCAGTTCTGAGTGGAACTACTTGGAAGTAATGAGGGGTTCATTAAAAGGCGGCGTTCACCAGTTAAGTCTTTGCTACTTCAGCTTGTCTTTCTGGTTCCTTCCTTGTTCACCTTCTCCCCTTCTCTAGTTGATTAGAGTATCTGTTTGGATCCTATCTGCAGACCTTTGATTAAGACTTAGGCTTTCCCTGAGATTGATTATCTATCTATCTATCTATCACCTCAGGGAAATATATAAATCTGTATGTGTAGATTAATATGCATTACATATACATTTATATGTACATGTATGTATCGTATATATAGATAGATATTTCAGGGAAAGCCTAAAATATATATATATAATAGATATG